>NW_015374156.1:1928229-2036758 GCF_001272555.1 Dufourea novaeangliae | reverse complement strand
GCGTCGTCCGAGCAGAGGAAAGGAAAGATTGGTTTGTTCGTCGCTGGTCATCCGGGGGGGCAAAGTTACGTAACCCGCCAGGATGTCCGTTCGTCTGCTTCATAAGGCATTCAGCGAGCAGCTACCGCTTCCACCACGCCGGAACAATGTAGAACCGCGCCTAGAGACAGCGGAGCAAACGACTTTCGGGTTGCCCCTCCGCTTTGGGACACGCCATGTCCCCCGAATTAACTTCTTCCAATTCTCTATATTTTTTGTAAAAAGTAATAGAATATGAAATTAATAAGCGGATCTTTATGTGACCTTTAGGATTGTCCATTTTTCTGATTCATAAGGCCACTCTAGAGCAGGTGGAAAAAAATTGCTTCTTGGTTATCTCTCCGCTTGGGGAACGGTAATGTCCCCCGAATGAACTTCTTCCAAATTTTTATATTTTCTGTAAAAAGTAATAGAATATGAAATTAATAAGCGGATCTTTATGTGATCTTCAGGATTTTCCATTTTTCGGCTTCATAAGGCTACTCTAGAGCAGGTGGAAAAAATGGCTTTTCGGTTACCTACCTCTCTGCTTTGAGACATGTAATGTCCACCGAACTGACCCTCCAATTCTCTACATTGCATGTAAAAACTAATAGAATATGAAGTTAATAAGTCAATCTTTATGCAACCTCCAGGATGTCCATTCGTCTACTTTATAAAACATCCAGCTACCCCTTCTATCTCACCTATTCATCTCAGAATCGTTACTATAGCAGGTAGATAAAATAGCTTTCTATTTTTTATTTATCCTTTTTTTTTTATTACTTTTGCTAAATAATATTTCCCGAACTATCCATCTAGTGCTCTGTATTGTGCATAAGAAGAAATAGAATCTAAAGTCAGTCGATTTAAATTGAGTCTATTATAGTCCAATTAATGAAAAGGAAATTTAATGGAAATTTATTCGTCTATTAAACGTTCTACTATGAGGAAACGAAAAGTTTTTTGAGTTGAATTTAACGATGTCGAGTTGAATGACAATACCTGAATGGGGTACCTACACTTCGACGAAGGGAAGTGTTGGAAGACCTGATCTGTTTGAAAAGAATGGAGTATTAGATACAAATTGTAGTTTGTGGACCATCATTACTTTATGTTAGTATAAGTGTAATCACTTCTTACGTTTAATTTATGTGTAATAAATGTTTCTATATTCTCGCGAATAGCAGTGTTTGTAAATATGAAACGACGGATTTTATAACGACAATTAATTAAGTTTCTACTTTATTTGTGTCGTAAAATATTCTTTTTCGAGTTGATTTTTTGTAAAGCTTTCCATGAAAGTGGAAACTCACATAAATATCCGCATTCCGGTAATAATATTGAAAGATATTCACCAGCGAAATTAGTAATACATTCGTGAAAGAAAAGAGAAGTCTTATGTTTTTATGTGCTAAAAATGGAATTTATTGCCATGAAAGAGAGAGTATATTGCAAGCTCGATTACATTACCAAGGAAAGGTTATGCAAATTTTTCGCAGAGACTGTACGAAGAGGAAAAAGTTATGTCGGGAGACCTCGAGTGACAGTTTCATATGTGTTAAAAAGTAGGGCATTATATTTACTTCCGTAAATGACATTTTTCACGCACTCCTTTCCAACCTGGAATAAATTCATCGCTGTGTTGAAATAATATCCTTCCATGCAGCGATTAAAATTCATGTCGTTCAGACAATCTATATTTAATACTTCATACTTTGAATAGGTTTTATTACTTTCCATTCCATCATTCTAATATCTCGTTTTTCCTGTATTACACATTAAAATTTTGATTATCGTTTACTATCTTATCCTTACATTCTTTAAGTCGTTCACTGTCATCTATAATTGCAAACATCATATTATACATAAAACATAATTTTTTCGATTTGTAGTTTTAGTTTCTATATTTCTTCTGTTTTTTGTTTATGTTTCATAGAAGCTAATCTGGCAATTTTCAATTCTTACTTATCGTATGTTTTTCTATCTACATTATTATTAGAATACAGATCTTTATGTAAATTCAAGCGTTACTGGATTCATTCTCGGAAACCAAAGATAAACAAAAACAGTTCCGTGTTACCATAATTCCATTAAGTTGAAATCGAATTAATTACTTTATTAACGTTCCTTAAGTCTTTAAAATACCCGTCCTCAAAAGCAATGTCATATACTCTAAACTAATTTCCTCTCTGACTGCAATTTAACAGTAGAACTACCAGAGTTCAATACATACTAAATTAAATTGAATAATATACTGTTATGTATAATATATAACATAATATAGTACAATGTAAAATATTATTTCAGTACTCCTAAATCAAGAAATTTGAAATCTACCATTTCGACAGGTTTGGTACGTCTAGAGTCAATCAAACTTTCCTTGCATTTACTCAAAAGAAATGAACAATTACGTCGACGAAAAAAAGGTCTTGTATTGTAATTTCACTTGGTTCCCCATTATACTAATTTCCGCGAAGGAACATGGCGTTACGGGGTTTTCAGCAATGGCCATTTCTGTTTTTACGAGGATCATCGTACGCCACTTGTGCTTCAATAGCTAACGGGAATACGGAAAACAATGGAAGAGAGCACGTTGTTTGCCCTGGCGCGTAGTCGTTTCAGTAATTATTGTGTTAACGTTACCTCCGGTTGTCAATAGTTCTTTTGTCAGCGTTCTATCCTTTCATCGGCCGCCGTGAACAGTTCCCAAGGATTTCACCGATCTTTTGCTTTCAGTCGTCGTTTACCTGGCCCCTCTCCGTGTATGATTACCTGAATTATTACGATGGAGGCATGGACCCCATCGATCGCGGCGTTTAAATATCGATTATACCTGGTCCCACACGTTACAATAAGGTACAATTGACCGCAATATTGTTCCTCGGGGCCCTTGCATTCAGACCTATGGTCGAATGTATCAGTTGCAAAATTCTGGGAAATTGGGGACTTCCAACCCTCTTGAATGAAAAGTGAAGTTATTGCGGTGGAAGTATGCCTACCTGAAACACAGCTTTGAAACGTAAAAGGATCTTTAAATAGTGTTCATAATACTTTCGTGACCTGCGTAACTGAAGCCGAAATTTCACGAAAATTATATGCTTAATCCCTGTAAGATCATCTTGTGAGTAATGTTGTGAGTAATGTTGTTCATATCATAGTAATTATAAATATAACAGGATTTTAACACTACAACCACTATCCATTAAAATGACGGATTTCAGATTTTCCATTTTGTAATTACTGAAATCATGAAAGTGCTTTCATGGAAATTTATTCACTGTTAATACATACTATGACGAGTGACGTCACATGAATGTTATCCACCATTGTTACAAATACAATAAAAACTAACAAAACTCTAATTTCTTTCAAACATTTCAAGATTTATTGACGAAAGATAAGAAAAATTGAGTTCCATTATGTATAATAACATTATAATAGAAATTATTATACATAAGTGTACTAAAAGTACAAAACTTGCCAAATAGCAACGAATAAAACACGGTATTAAACGGTTTCAAAATGTTAAAATATTCAAGTGAATCATTTATGTGTCACGTAATATACACAAAAATGCAACAAAATATTTCTTTGGTATTTTAGGAATGAAGGAGTTAAATATTCATTCATTGGTGCGTTTCTTCTAGATACCTCACCCGTGCCTCGACTTAGTTTTTTTTTAAATAAACATTTTTATAACTTACACTTCCTTTTCTCTTGAGAATGTGTTTTTGTACAGGCAGGCTCCAGTTAGACGATTTTTATTCGCATAAAGAAGAACCATATGGAGCAAATATTCCGCGTAAATTGAGGGACGGGTGTACCCTCGCGAGAAAATTCGGCTTCCACCAGGGGAAAAAGCATTGCAGAAGAAGGGCCTTCTATCACTTGGTCTCGGGAATTATTGAAATTTATGTCAAATTAACATTCACTTTAACATTTATTTCGGTATTTGAATCAAATTTACCAACTGTCTTTTTCCTCTAGTGGAAGCCGAGTTTGCTCGTGGGTGTACACAGAATGTTTCAATAAGTATAAAGTCTAAAAAATGGGGTAAACATTATCCCCGAACTCAGGGTAAATGTGTGCTGTGACGAATTATCGACATAAAGTCGGGCAACGTACGATATATCCCACCGTTACTCTTCATGTCATCCCCTAACGGAGTTCACGCGTTTAGCCAATTGACCGGGAAGCTCCGATACAGCATCGGGTAAACCCGTTCTTTCTGGCACGGTCCAGTTGGGGCTTTGCACAGACTTCACGGACGACCGAGCATCGATAGAATTCGCCGTGTTTACATGCCTGACTTGGTCACTGTTCCAGCCAAGTCATCCGGGACACGTTCCCATCCCATATTTGATACGGAGCCGAATCAATTAGACGATCTTCAATTATAGGGGTGTGCCCGTGTACACGCACTCGTCGACCATCTGTGAGTACGGTTAACAACAGTGGAATCTCTTTCTACGATTCGTGTCCCCTTTTCCCGTATCTGCTGTACCTTGTTTCTATTCGTAGAAAATTCAGTGTTTATATTATTCGTATACGAGGCTTGATCAAAAAGTTTATGGAGGTTTTATTTGTCTCAAAAAATATTTACTTATTCAGTAATATTGACTTTGTTCCAAAGTGAAAAACGGGCACGAACGAATTACAGCTATCTTCTGAAATAGGTCTAATAAATATTTATGCAAAGTTTCATCAAAATCGGAGTATAGTCTCCGATGTTCCCTTGTTAGACGTGACAGGGGTGGGCAGGGGGGCAAGTCCCCCCGTACGGAAAAAAGTGGCTTTGGCTCCACCCTACAAGAAAAAAATTGAATTTTGCCCTCCCCCCCGCACCTCTTCCTCTCTAAAGCTACAAAATTTTTGCTTAATACAGTGCAGTCTGGTTATTACGACATCGCTTATAACAGCAGACTGCATATTGCATCCGACTTGCTCTTTAAGTTTGGTTCCCATACACATTACTTTATATACAGGGTGTTTGCGATAATTTGTACCATCGCTTTTTTCGTAAAGGGTAAACATTAGAAAAAAACCGAATAGGAAGAAGTTGTAGTATATTTGACTAGTAATATGCTAGCGTGTTTAAAGTTTTTATATTTGTAATATTTTGCTAGAAACAAAGGTGACCTTAATTTTTTGAAATGGAATGCTACATATGTTTTTACATCATATGAAAGCGGGCATTAAGGCGAGTTCAACCATGTAGTATACTATCGTCTTCAGGGTCATACAAGGGCAGAAATAAAAGAAATAAATTTAACATTTCGTAATATTGTATTTATGGTACTAGTATGTGTAGTAATAAGATTACATCTCGTGTTCAATGTGACGTCCATTAGCAAGAATGGATTTCTGCCCTTGTATGACCCTGAAGACCATAGTATACCACATGGTTGAACTCGTCGCTTTCATACGATGTAAAAAAATATGTAGCATTCCATTTTAAAAAATTAAGGTTACCTTTGTTTCTAGAAAAATATTAAAAATACAAAAACTTTAGATACGCTATCATATTACCAGTAAAATATACTACAACTTCTTCCTTATCGGTTTTTTTCTAATGTTTACCGTTTACGAAAAAACCGATGGTACACATTATCACGAACACCCTGTATATTTTCATTCTGCTTATAACATTCGCTTACAGCGACATAACTTCTCCATTAACAAAACGCATACATTTTCAACGAATTATAACTTTAAATCCAAAATGAAGTGTGTCTGGTTACGTACGGCCTTTTTCACTGTGGCAGTCGATGTGTTAATAATTTTGCCCCCCACCCTTGGCTGATAACCTGGCATGCATAGACGTCAAGAGAGAGAGACGGTCATTGAATAAGGGAATTCGAAACGGAAATTCGATCGTGACAATGGGGGAAAACCCGGCGAGATCGTAATTATCGGCAACACCGGCCACGACGTTGCCAACGGAGTCACCGTAAAGTGGGCCAACCAGTGTGTGGGTCAGTGTCAAACCGCGTCGAACTCGATCTCGACGAGGGATGAGGCTTTCTCAGGGCCGGTCGGGGCGACCGCCGACTACCGAACGAACTTCTGATTTGGCCGCGATCGATCGATCGATCTACGTGGTCTGCCGCCACGGACGGCGTTACATCGATCCTTCGTAACGGATTACCACGGCCGCTGGGGCCACCCGTGATCGTATATCTTCGAGCACACTCGTTCGCCGATGGGTATCGGTACCCACGGATGTAGGACCCCTTCTCTGGGAGAGTCGAAGCATTAGTTCCTGCGCTTCAATGAGATTTATTGGATTTACAGTCACTGGCTAAATAATTTCGGATAAGGTATAATTTGCGAAATTTTTCGCGGTAATCATAGTGGAATTTATAATAATTTTTATTAACTATTAAAGTTTAGTACATATGTATAAATTATCTTCATTTAGATTTCTGGTTATTGTATGTAATGTTTTATTCTTTATTTTTGCCAACAGCCGTTACTTAAAACCCTTGTATAAGCATTACCTGTCACCACGGTAGATCGTTTGTAGAAAAATTCTGGATATTTGGCGAAATCATCCGAAAATAATGGATACGATAAAAGAATGCCTAAGGAGTATGCCGGAAAGGGTGCATTCTGTAATTGAAACAAAGGGGGAAATACAGAGTATTAATATGTATTTATGTAATATATGTGTATACGTACTTTAGTAGTTAATGAAAATTATTATTAAAATACGTTGTAGCCTTTTAATTCTACGTTTACTGCGAAATATTTGGAAAAATGTTTATTTTCTGCGCCTGAAATAGCGTTTAAAGGAGTGGAAACAAAAGAATGTGTACTAAGATAAAATCTCATCAATCAACATTGTTGTTGATTAAACTTATTCATACTACAGGATGAAAGTTTAAAATGAATATTTTGATTTTCAATTAGACCTGAACGTGTGACAAATTTTCTCCTGGTTTGAAGTTAATTTTTGATAGATATCACTGAATGTTTCAATTCATTCACTTTTACAACCGATAAAAGTTATAAAGCTTGGAAACCTATGTTATAAAGGCTTCTTGTCTATTGTAGTTAAAAAAAAATGGTTAATACCATGTATAAATAGATGTTAAATTTGGTTTCTTTCGAAATAGAACGTTTTTACAAACATAAAAAAATATTGCAAAATATAGATTAAACTAAGGAAGTAATATAGTATAAAAGAAGGTAGTGTTAATTAGATTGAGTCCCTTTTTTTTCGTGTGAATGATACTTAAATGACTTTAAGATGATGCTCGGTGCAAAGCGGTCTGGTGGCCTTAGGCTGTCGGTCACTGACACTGTTTCACAACCTGTGCGACGGGCTCGACGGTCGTGTGTCACGTGACAGCGTGGCAGAATCGAAAAGTCAGTGGAAGATTCGTAAAATTCAAGTGATCGCTCGTTTGGTCCTCGTACAATCGTATCGACATCACGAATTCATCGAAATTGCCTAAATTACCACAATATGTATCGTTGGAACACTATCGTTCAGCCGTTACATATGTATGTATTTTCATTTATCACTTAGATTTGGAAAAGTCGAAGAAAGAAAGAAAAGGTGGTACTGTTATCTGTTTTCGCGATTTTCTTATCAGAATGCAAAGATATATGAGTGTCTGAAACGTAAAAAAAATATAAGATTTCAGTACAGTTACTTCAAACAGTATACCTGCTTAGTTTGTCTTAAGAAAATGATAAATAGTCATTTCTACGATAATTCACTTTTCGTGGTTAATTCTACTCAAAACTCCAACTTTAAACTACCAATCGATCATCACTAGATGGTGGATTTTATGCATTTATAGTGAATGTTTATAACTCAGTATGTAAAAATCATTTAATAAAATTGGATGAGATCGTTATTTTATTTTAGACCTGATAGATTAACGAATAGAGTAACGAAATTTCTGTTTAATACCAGATTTTCTAAAATGAACAAGAATCTACATACAGTTGTATAAACATCCGCAACATCCGTCTAGGCATCACGTTCACTCTCTCCATGGATAATTATTTTTTCGATTCCCATGAACCAATTACCAGCCGCGTCGTAATGAATGTCTGACACACCCCATTTCGCGATTCACGGCCACAATCGCGTTTACAAAAACAATCCGCGTCGAACCACCGTTTTCAACGGTGTATTTTAAGCGGACGTTTGTTTCGGCGAGCGGAATCAGGCGGTTCCGCGCTGCTCAGAAGCTTTCGAGTCGAATGTTCAAGTGTTCCATACGCAACGGTCCGAAGCGCAAGCGGTTCTTTTCGTGGCAAAACGAAAGTTTTCAAGTGTTTCAGACACAAAGATTTAAAAAGTAAGTTTTTAAGTGTTTCAAACACAAAGATTGGAAATACAAATTTTCAATATTTCATACATAGAGATTAGATACGCAAACGGTTCTTCTCGTGATGAAACGTAAGTTTTCACGTATTTCATACACAAAGATTGGAAATGCAAGTTTTCAAGTTGTATTTCATCGACAATGATTGGAAACGCAAGGTTTCAACTATTCTAACCACAAAAATTGGAAAAAGGAAGTTTTCAAGTATTTCAGACACAAAGATTGGAAACGCAAGTTTTCAATTATTTCATACACAAAGATTGGAAACACAAGTTTTGAAGTATTTCATACACAAAGGTTGGAAAGCAGGTTTTTAACAATTATATACAGAAAAATTATAGGCGCAAGTTTTCAAGTATTTAATCCAGAAAAATTGAAAATGCATGTTTTCAAGTAGGATTTCATCCCACAAAGATTGGAAACGCAAGTGTTCAAGTTGGTTTTCATCCACAAAGATTGGAAACGCACAGGCGGGTTCGCCTCGTGGCGAAACGCACAGGAGGCCCCCTCGTAGGTGAGTCGGCACCGAGGCATTGTCTTGTTCGATTAGCCAAGCGGAGAGACCGAACGGGGCACCTTCACTCGGTGAAGGAGTCCGACTTTTCCGCGACCTTGAGTAGTTTGAGCGTGAACCGCCGACCAGAATGCGACGTCTCGCCTACCACTGGCCCATAAGCAGCTCTCCAAAGGGCATTCTAAAATCGGTCTTAAGGTCGCCCGGTGAACGATAATACAAGATACCTACGACCGGTAGCATTCTTCGCCATCGCGTCTTTCACGAATGGATTATTTTTGGACCAGAGTGACGAACCTTCTTTCTCACGAGTTATCACTAGACTGCGGATGTTTCCTTCCTTTGTAGCATCTCCTAACTTGCAAAAGGGTTGTTTTTTATTTGAATCATTCCGACCTTATAGAAGGTTTATTCGCCATACAATGGGAGTAAATAGAGGGTGTTTCAGCTAACTTGGTCACCTCGAATAATAACTTAACGGTACACTTTATGAAAATCTTGAGGCGTGGAACGTAAATGGCATCAAGGGGCACATCTTATAAGGTACGTGCTTCTTTGTAGGTGGAGGCATTTCGGAGATTTCAAGGTCACCTTGGTTTTTTTATAACGGAGTGACCTATTTTTTGTACCATAGATTGATAGAGTATTAGATTCTGAGTAAAAAAGTGTTGACCTTTATTCATCCTAAACGTAATAGTTAACGAGATATTTACAAAATAATATTGCTACTTCTATGACAAATGGAAAATGAACTTGGCTGCTTTATTGTTACGGTATATTATGGATATTTTGTTCTGGAAATTTACAAGAAAATTAGAAATAGTCTGCGAATTTTATTGTATATGATTTTTGAAGAAATGTTACGTAAAACATAACGAGATTTTTATTGTTTCTGCAATTAATACAACTATCGATGGAATAAACCAATATCTATCGACTCCCAGTTTTTGCAAATTAGAGGATAAAAGATTTATATTTGCATCAATATCCGCAGTCTACACATCACTAGCCTTAAACTTGGTGCATCAAAAACTTTAATAAACCATAGTACGTTTTTTAATATATTTTATTTAGAACCTGACAGCACCTTTAATACAGTGACTAAATTTTTGTTTATTTCTATTGCAAAAAAATCTTTGAAGACCTATATTTATATAAAGATCCGCAGACTGCTCATCGTTATTTGAGAAGTACAGCCAGCCTGAATCCCGTAGCAAAGATTAACAGTCTCAATCAAAGAATCATATCGCCTCGAGAAGTTTCCGCGCCGTTTCGTTCATTCCGGTTTCAAGTAGAAATCACCGGCAGTAAAACGGACCCGTCGATTCGACGAACAGCACGAAGAAACGCGCGAACTTCCCGAAACTGCCTTAACTCAGAGCAGAAACTCTGCTCTCCTCTACGTAGCTATCGGAACATAATTGATGAAACTTTCCTTGACTCGCGCGCCGGCGGCTTAATTAAACTTTGCTCGATGGTCCCACTCGAAGATCGATCCACGGTAGACTTTGCTTAACCTGTTAACCAGTGACGGCAAGTTAACTCGTCATCTGGAAATGCTTCTTAATTGCGTAAAACGAATTAACTCGTCATTTGAAAATGTTTTTTCACCAGGAAATACGAATTAACTTGTCATTTGAAAATCCTTCTTCACCAGATAAGACAATTTAATTCGTCATTTGAAAATCCTTCTTCGTTGGGTAAGACGAATTAACTCGTCATTTGAAAATGTTTTTTCACCAGGAAATACGTATTAAGTCGTCATTTGGAAATGCTTCTTTATCAGGTAAGACGATTTAACTCGTCATTTGAAAATCCTTCTTCTCCGAACAAGACGACTTAACTCGTCATTTGGAAATGCTTCTTTATCAGATAAGACGAGTTAACACGTCATTTAGAAATGTTCCTTCACCGGATAAGACGAGTAAACTCATCACTGATGTTGAAAGAGTGCTCCCCTTGCAAAAGAATATATGTATACATATTATTTGCGTTTTTCCTGTCTACAGATTGAAAAATTACGCTATGAATACCTACGCATTTGCAAATGGTACTACCGTCCAGTGTAACCTTCAAGTTAAAAAATGAAAATTCTAGTTCCATCTGTTACACTGGTCACTAGTAAACATATTTATGCTTGTTACGGTCAAGACGAGTTAACTCGTCCTCTGTCATTTGTCCCTATCCAACCAGACAATGCTTTCGATCGAAAATTGCGATGATCAACGGATCAAGAAAGAAATGCAAATTTCGACACGCAATCGACCGATATAGAGCCCGACGTCGAAATCACTCCACAACGGGAGAGGAGATCATCTCACGCGTCTAGGAGGGGTTAATGGCTGGGGTCAATTCGTCAACTAAACCAGTTAGTCGGAAGAACAGATGGGATCGTTTGAACCGATCGCCCCGTTTAACTGAATTATCCGGGATCGATCGAGTCCCCCGAGTGGCTCTCTGGATAACAAATCTCTTGAAGTTTCCCGCGGGAATCGAACCGGTCTCCTCGATCCTTATCAAAATGGGACTGTCGTGTTCGATCTCGAGGCGAGCAGAGTAAAGCTAATTACACGCGGTTGTGAATACTTCGTGAACTCGATGGAAGATTAAAATCGTCATTCGACGACTTCGTTTTAATTAAGAGTGAGGGGGGTGGGGGTGATGGGAATTTTGTGAGTTCCATTGCGAAGGTATTGCTTTAGGCGTCATTGTATTTAAATCGACCACCAGGGGTCGTAGGTTCTATCGATTCGAGGTGCAGAAATCTGTGTATATGAGTCTAAGAACTTCGACAAGCGCATAATAAGACGCGGAGGTAATAATTGCGCTACCGTTTTATGCATTTGTGATGTCGACGAATGTGTGAAGTCCTGCGAAATGGAAATTTTGACGATGATGCATTGTTATGTGCATGCAACAATGATGGTCGTTTTTTTCGATGAAAATCTTTATTAATGTCGAACTGTTTTTACAATGTTTATCGGTTGGACTAGGTCATTTTTCTATAATTCGTCACTGTTTTTCAGACAGGAGTTGAATTTTCTATGATGATAAATTAAAATGGAATTGCAAGACTAACTTAAATGAAGATACATCCACTTAATACGTATTGTGTATATCTCTATAAGTACACTGCGGATTTTATGCATTTATGGAATATCCAAACTTATAACATTCACTATACATAGTAGAAAGTTTGAGAAAGTTTGTTAAAGTTTCTTTTATCTGGAACCTACTAGAATCCTTAACAGGGTAAATAAATTTTTCTTTGCATCCACTTTCGAGAAATTAATCCATAAAGTTCGATATGAGCATAAATATCTGCACTCTACCAGTAAGTAATTAATTATTTCCTTTTTAACAAAATTGACAACATAATTTAAACTTAAAATGTCTTCTATCTTTTTTTTTTTGAAAAATAGTAGTGAATGTTAAAGCAGAGGGACAAATATCATTGAAATAATATAGGCCTCCGATTTCCAAGGGAGTGTACCTACCTATTTGAAGTCGACAAAGTATAGTGAATTATTTATTAGTACGTCCATATTTCATTTTTTTTTTCAAACTTATAAATTTTTCAATCCACGAAGAAAATTTGTACTTTGTGAATAATCTATGAAAATAGGATTTTACATAAATTTTTACAGTTTACTAATATGTAAGATAAGAATAATTTAAGTACACTTTTCTGGTGTTTATTTTGATTTCAAGTGTTTCCTCATAAACATTGTCATACATATTCACGACTATAATTTGAAAAGTGGAGCGTTATGGTCTACAATCTACGTAATGCCCAGTTATTACGTACCTACGTGTAACTTTTTCTGAGTAGATTGTAGCCGCTATTAGTATACTGATCTTTCTAAATATCAAGAAAAAGCAGGAGTTGCTTCAGGTTTAATTGCGAATAAAAACAGTCGGATAACGTGCATAGAGAAAGATATTTATCTGGAGTTAGTAGTGCAAGTAGAGTATCTAGTATATATTTTTTTGTTAACTATACAATTTCAAATATAATATTATTGACGACAGAATGTTGGGAATTCATAACACTGGCACTGTCGCTTTCGCCAACGTCTTGAAATATGGGAACAGATCTATTTCTAAAATTTGTACAACGATTACGAACAATGCATCTTTTTAGAAGGAAAATATTTTGAATTTTACACAATAAAAGGTGTCAATATGTTAGGAAAGCTTGCTGTTTTCAAATTGAAATTACAACTTCTTTCTTTACAGTACTGTTTCCTCATCTTCGCATAAGTGCATTCAAGTAATTATACCTGCACTTACCGTATCAATTCTGTTTCAATTTCCTAACTTCAGCTGTTTAGAAGATTCGTTTCTTCAAATTTATAAAATACATACCCACAATGAAATGCAAGCTACGTTTATGAATTGTTCATTATCATTATTACGATTAGTAAAACAATCACTTTACCCTTAACTTCATTAGCTTGTGATACAAATTATTCTTCCACTCGTTTATAAATTAATCTACGTATGTACCTAGATAATATATAGTGTCGCTTTAACCGAAACGACAAATTGTTTGCAACTTCGAAAATATTATTTTTTGAACCATGTTTTTACGGACTTCTTTCTTCCATTTGAAATGTAAATAATATCTACCCTTAAAGTTCAAAACCCTTTTCTTTTACCACCCTGTAGAAAGCGGAATTGTAATTTTTTTCTTCTCCCAAAAAATTCAAAATATCGATTTAATGCAACACTCAGTTTATGTTTAATTTAATCAACCCATTACTTTGTGAACCAAACTCTTCTTCGTAAATTAATCTACATATACAGTTACACTTTAACCAAAATGAAAAATTGCTTATAACTTTGAAAATAGTAATTTTCCGACTCATGTTAAATTAAAACTTCTTTCCTCCATTTGACAGGTATTACCTACTCCTAAAGTTCAGAACTATTTTCTTTTACCATCCTATAGAAATCAGAATTTTAATAATATTCATTCTCCCGAAAATTCGGAAGATTGATGCTTTTCATTCAATCGAACGTCGCCGTACTCCGTCCAATTTCCACTGAAACCGTCCGTGTTAAAATTGCGGCGATGCACAACATTACGCAACCGCCCCTTTGTTTTCCCGAGTCCGCAATAATTCGGTTGCAATAACGACGATCACACTTCCGCGGCTTGTCGTCGCTCCACGAACGTCAAATCATCGACATTCATTCGTGATCCTCGAAACAAACACGTTTCTTCGCGATGGAGGTTCGGTGGAAATATATTCGCGTTTCATCGTGTCCGGATTCGTTCGCGTGCTAATTGTTCAATTATGCGTAATTACACCGTCGGGAACAGCGGGATCTGGTAAACGAGGGGTATTTTCGTCGAGTACCTGGATTAATTAATAATTTGCGTGAGATCCAGGCCTAATTAGCATGTCGTGTCAAGCGGAATCTACGGCCAGGTGCTTCACAGTGTTTATTAATATAGACTGTCGAGAGTGTATGCGTTTAAGGGATCGCAAAGAAATTTAATCGAATTTCTTTATTGTGTTCAACTTAACCAGAACCTTGAGAGAGGAAGAGAATTTATTGTTAGTAATTTTTGTGTGAAGTACTTCGAGAATATGTGAGTTCGAAGAATGACCCGTGAAATGGAACTAGAATAATATATTTTTATGAATATTGAAAGCTTAGGGAATAAGGTATTTTTTTTATTGGAAAGTATTAATGTGCAATGTTAATAAGGTATAATGTTTCGTGGAACGTGTACAGTCGGTGAAAGATTTGCGCACAACCGATTTTTTTAAACAATTGAATAGATATTTTACTAGATCGTACGAAATTGCTGTTATATTATAGTGTTATCAGTTGTAGTAATCTTTCAAAAACTGTATTTTTTCTGTTTAATATGCTTACCGTAAAATACCTCTGTGTGGGCGTACTTCTTTTGTCCATTGTACTTTTGAATTTATGCTAATATATTTGGTGACTATTTAACAATGATTTTTACAAGTCAATATAATGTAGCTCATATCATTTGAATAATAATGTTTCATATTTCATCAGTGTTTATATGGAGTATATTTTAACATATTTTAGTTGCGTCCTTTAAAATATCCTCTTTGTACACATTTTACAGTATTTTGTTTAATATTTACAATTGATTGTATCGATTGATTCGATTCAAACTTCCTGAGTAATGAAAATCGAGTCAAATGTAACATGAATGAAAAAGATCGTTTTGCAACAGTAAATACGGCACGGTGTACAAGCAATTAACAGGTAACTGAGAACTGACGATTAATTACGAAAACAAATCGATTCTCGAAATTATTCGGAATTGTAGCATGTTATCAATGATATCGATGTGTACACCGTTTTCCTGAAAATCTTAAAAAAGTCAATGTGAATGAAAATTAAGTGACATTGAAATGTAAAGTTCATGTCTCCAGGTAACTTCTGTTCAATTACACGAAATAGTCTTCCTTCTCATTTTTAGTTAAAAAAGATCACATAATTTAACTATCACGCGAATACACGAAAAGTAACCAAATGTAAATACATATTATTTAATATATACGAATAATAACATTATACATTCTAAAATTTTTTAGCTATTTCAATAAAAAAATAAATAAAATAAAAAAACCATATTTGAATCCTTTCGAAGCACCTCGAATAAAAATCATGGAAACAAAATAATAGTAAAATAGGGTCTTAAAGGGTTAACGGGTCACTTTACTTAATCATTCTTTTATGTTGAATTTCCATAAGTGGTGTACAATTAAAATTAATACGTTTCAGGTAAATTCCACAAAAGCATAAAATTCACATTCTACTAATATCCCACAAACACTATTCCGATGCCACTTGGCGTAAACTCAGTCAAAAGCTCGATGATCCCCTAATTATTTCTGAGCGCTCGATTCATTCGTGGCGTCGCTGAAAGGCACAAAGAGCCAACCAGGCGAAGAAAGAAGAGCCGGGGGAGCTGGAGAGGAGACATGCCCAAAGGAATAAGCTCTCGAGTCACACACCCCTCGAACGGGGATCGTAAAACGACACCCGAAGCTTTTAAAGCCGTCGCGTTTCGAACATTCCAGAGATGCCAGTGGCTTGGCGGGCCTCATTCGCGCGGCGGGAACGCGCCGATGAAAGCCCGATCAACGAACACCCACGACCCTCCTCGAGGAAAGATTCTTCTGCGGGCTGGTAGAAACCGAAAGCGCGCATCTCCCTATATGTACTTTGGCCTGGGGCCAAAACTTTCCAGACTGTTGGGCGCATTACTCCGACGCGGTGCGCGAGGAGGCAACATCCCATCTGTAGGAAAAGCTCTCCCGGTGGGAATAATATTTAGGGTTCGCGGACGTTGATGGCGAAAGAGAGAGAGAGGCAACGATCGTCGACATTGAGACCAAACAGAAGCCACCTACGCCTCCGGCTTATCTTTGCCTCCCTCCCCCCTCTGGCTTCCCCTTGTTATCGAGCGTGTTCGGTACGTGGGTGACTGGAGTGTGTGTGTGTGTGTGTGTGTCTATATAATAACGCGTAGCAGATAATGGTGAACGATTTAAGGTTGATCCAGTGAACGATAACGAGGTTATTATCAGGGGTCAGGGATACAGGTGTGTCGCGTGTAGGAGATCGAGATGTTTCTGGGTGGATGCTACTTGTCGTGGGGTTTGAAATGAGGATGAAATTGATGGGGAATTAATCGTTAGGGGCTTGTTGTAATTTTGGTTTTATTGGTCACCCTCGAATGAAGAGAGTCTGAAGGGAATGTATACTGTCAGAGTCAAAAGTGAGTATAAAGTGTGAAAGTACAGGCTTCTCTCGATTATTGTCCCGAACTTGGGTCCCCGTCGGGACAATAATCTTGCAGGGAGAAATGCTTCAGATCCTCTTAAATTCGTTTTTTTACCTGAAGCCCGAGTCTTGGGAACAAAAGTGGAGGGGCAACAAAGCATTCGCTTGGTCAAAATGGTGGGAAGACATGTTTATACCCAACAAAAGAACAAAAAAATAAAACACTCAAAAAAAGATAATTGCAGAGACTGAAGGAAAAATCACGATTAGAGGAATATGTTAACTATTGGTAAACTGTGGATGTTTATGCAAAATTATAATTTTCCAAAGTAATTTAGAAGGCAAACGTAGGAATTTCTGTTTTCTCTTGAGTGTCTTACTGACCTCAGAATAAAACAGAGAACTCGATGCATCTAATGAAAGTTTTGCCTTTTATTTTTGAGCTTCTATAGGCTATAAATGCATAAAAGCCGCAGTCCAACTATCAGTATTGAATTACTTTACAAATTCCCATAATTGAATCTCAAGCGTTGCCTTTGGTTCAATTTCACTCGAACAGCACACAAGGTTCAAGTATTTCTATTCCCACCGTATCGCCCTATAGGTTTTTATACCCCAAGCGAAATTTATTTACCACTCGAGCCAACGAATATCCATTACACTGTTACCGCGCAAAGAAAATGGTTTCGAGTTTTACGCGCAGTCTTGAAAAGTGGTTCGATGGAAAGAAATATACATACACAGGCGGTCGTTGATTTATTTGTATACGATCGAAGGCTTTCTGGAGTTATTTCGGCTTATCTCGGCTCAACTCGTTATCGTCCGACGTGCAAAACTATACGATTTATGGATTTCTTTCGAGCCGCGGCAGATGCTCCTCGTTCCGCGATAAATTTAAGCGAAGAAGCGTGGTGGAGGTGGGCTACTTCCAGCATTAGAAAGATTTATACGTGATGCCTCGCGTGTGAAGAGTAACGTGTAAACTAGCGCGTATGTGTAAAATACTCCCTGGGAAAAGGGAGCGTTTCAAACTGCGTGGTCTTTATTGTTCAGCGTTTTTTTGTTAGGGATAAAAATCGGTACCATTTATTTACGCGATCGTCACAATGACAGGGGAAAAAATATTTAACCGTTGAAAGACGAATTTATGGTGTTCGGTGGGAAATGGAGTTGCCTTTGTAGTGCACAAGATATGTCATACAGTAAATTCTCGATGAGCGTCCAAAGGCTTCTCGGCACAGAACATAAAATATTTCATAAATTAATGGCCATGTGCGGCTGAAACGAATATCATTGGCTTCAGAATTCCAAGCTTCTATCACTATGCTAAACCTCATTAAAAAGTGAACGTTACACCTGGGAACCTGTCCTTGTCAGTGCCGAGGAGTGTTCGAACACTCGTCGAGGATTTACTGTATATATCGTGGAGTATGTAGAATAAGTGTGAAAAGTGAATCTTGTTGAATGGATATCAATGGTTAAAATAATTAAAATATAACCTTTGGTATATGGTTATTTTACACTATAACTTTTTCTATATTTGAAGTTAGTTTCAAAAACTGTATTACTTATGGAACAATCTGATGAAACGAATAAACTTCCCGGACTGGATTGGAATTCTCATTTCTGAGTCCATAATCCAGGATTTATGCACCATTACCAATACTGGTAATGAACAAATGCTTTTGCACCAAATACACAATTTCTAATATATTATTTTTTTGAATAACATTCTAAAATAACGTCTACTAATTTTAAATTACTATATGTATACTCACCACGCCCTATATTTAACCCCAATTATCATTCGAAAAACCCTCACGTTGACAACAAACCAACCGAGCCAAACCAATAACTACCCAAACTCATGTGACACAGATTAAAAACAAAAAATCCTCAACTTTCTCGCCACTGTCGAAATTGCTACAACACATTAACTGCCGCAGTGAAAAAAGCTGTACGTAGCCAGACACACTTTATTTCATTTTTTACCTCATAAATCGTCGAAACTTTATGCGTTGAATTAACAGAAGCAATTAACTTTGTTTTAATTTACTCTATAATATTAATTTCACACAATAATTTTCTAACAATATTTAAATAATCCAGCCTCTTCGCTATGTACATGCATATTTAGGTGGCGTCAAAGTGTTGAAACACAAAAATCCAATCATTTAGTTATAAAATTCAATCGATTTTGCTTCAACCCCTTGAAATTTCCTGTGTATCACGCCCGAGTGTGTACGCAAAACACACCGGATCGGCGAGACCCCATTTCAGTGGCTCCAAGTTCGCGGTTGTTGTTAACGTTCTCGTAAAAAGCCTCGATGATTTATGGATCCCGTCGAAAGCGTGTTTTCATAGCGTCGAACGTGTTCTCTTCTATACTCGCCCGTACATCGGGGGGGGGGGGGGGGGGGGGGGGGGAAACAATGGGGACCCAGGACATGGAGCCGCGAACACGAACGCGATGGACCACGAATAAACGAAGACAGCCGGCCATTTTATTTGCCGACGCAACTTTGATCTCTCCTAACAATTCGTTTTAATAGGCCGTATCGCAGCGTATCCCGTTTATTCCTCAAGGGCATCTATTAGAAACCCCGCCGCGCACGTGTTCTCCTCGCGTTCTCTCCGATATTTCCGTCTTCTACGTTTTCATTAATCCACGTATGTATACGTGTACATATATACACTGCCGGCGAAAAGTTTCCGACCACTTCGGTACTTATAACTAGACTGCGGATGTTTATGCAAATGTACAATTTTGGACACTGATATAGAAGAAACAAAATTTCCACAGAAATTTCTTCTCCATACTAGGGATTTTAGTATGTTAATAATAATGCGGAAATTTATGTAAATGTACAATTTTGGACACTGATATAGAAGAAACAAAATTTCCACAGAAATTTCTTCTCCATACTAGGGATTTTAGTATGTTAATAATAATGTGTAATAAAATATTAAATTTTGCTGGAATAAAACAGAATTAGACAAGAAAATTTCTTTTCTATAGTGGGGGTTTTAATATGTTAATAATAATGCGTAAATTTATGTAAATGTACAATTTTGGACATTGATATAGAAGAAACAGAATTTCCACAGAAATTTCTTCTCCATACTAGGGGTTTTGGTATGTTAATAATAATGCATAATAAAATATTAAATTTTGCTGGAATAGAACAGAATTAGACAAGAAAATTTCTTTTCTATAGTGGGGGTTTTAATATGTTAATAATAATGCGTAAATAATATTAACACTAGAACTACCAGCATTGAATGTATGCTGAGTTAAATTTTGTAATATATTAATACATGTAATATATAATGCAATATAGCTTAGTATACTATAATATAGTATACATATAAGAATCAGAGGTTAACATAAATTCCGGTGAAAGTATCTCTGGGAATTCAATAATTGTAAAATAAAAAATCTTGAATCCGTCATTTTGAAGGGTTCGGTACTTCTAGTGTTAAATTTTGCTGGAATAAAACGGAATTGTACAGAAATGTCTTTTCTATACTGTCGGTTTCAATAGGGATAGGTGTGGGTGTGATGTGGGTTTGATTAGGATCTAGCTAAGATAGGGTAAAAGTCACTTTTTTCCTTCTAGGAGGACCCCACTCTGGCTACGCCCATGAAGAGTAATTGAGATTTAATTTATTTAAATTACTATGAACAGTCATCAAACCAAAGCAACTATAAAAATATGATACCATAGCAACAAATCAAACTGGTTTTATAACAACTGTTTTAGAACATTAAAGAGCATATTTGAAAAAGCAAGTGGTAGTCGGAAACTTTCCACCGATAGTGTACACGTTTCGAGACGTCGCGTCGTCTGTCGGAAAATACGAGCGTAAGGATCGAAAGATGAATCCTGACTCGCAGGAATAACATAAAGCGCCTGAACCGTTTGCCTCTTTTCGTCTTGGTCGCGGAGCTGTTACCGTTTTAGTGGTTTGAACTTGAGTAACGTGATTCGTTTTAAGTTGTTTGTTTCGAGATTCACGGTGTATATATGCGTGGGAACATACATCGTAGGCTGGTTAAGTGTCTGTTGTGACTGGCGTATGTTTGCACAGGATCATTTTTTAGAGAGGAAATTTCAAGGATAGGATATTATAGTCGGATTTATTTTCTTTATTAACCCGTAACTGGTACACTTAACTTCTTAGCTACCAGTATACATATATTCATGAAACTGGCTGTTCAAACGCAAAAAGAATAGGTAAATAAGTGATACTCATGCAAATAATTGATACTCATGCAAATAATTGATACGTAATAATACTAGTAAAAAATAAATAATAGTAAATGATAATAGAAAAAAATAAAATATCAATACTATTTCTGAGATTATTTATTTCACTACCATTAATTTCACTGTTCATATCACTACACAAGTATAGTTGAAAATCATTTCAGCCCACATTGTCAATGTACATTCATCAAAAGTTTTATAAATCTGAACTTCAGTGAAAACAGAATTATGGAAATATAAACTCAGTATTTTTACACGAGGAAGATGTTTTGATCAATAGGATAAATTAGAACAAGAACGAAAAGATAACTTGTGTAAAAAAGTTTTATGATGTTGGACTTTTTTTTAATTTGACGAATAAAAACATAGTAAAAATCCAGTAACAGTTTCGTGTAACAGTTTAAACAATTACGAATAAAAGGATATCAATATATTAGGTTAATAAACGCAGTATAGATTCGTTTTTGTAATAAATTTGATGATGGTATGGAAACGATTCTCAAAAATAAAAGAATAAAAATTTTAACATGTTCGAACGTTCCGGTACTTTTCCAAAAGAATTAAATGAACGGTCTGATCTAGGCAATTGCCGGACAATTCAACGCTGCCAGAACCGCGATAATTAGGTCTATGACAGTCATCTATTACTTCGTTCGCGACACCATAAACGATCCACGAATATAAATCGTAATAAACATGTGGATAAAAAGTGGATCTAGTAAATTTAAATCAATTCACGGCAATATAAATTGTGCCTTGTTACTTCAATAAACAAGTTACTTGAAAGAAAATCATGTTGCATTCAGCAGACCAAAACATCTAATAATTGTTTTCCATTACATCATCATAAACAGCTGAAAAATCATAGATTCCATTATAGTGTACATCCTTTACATAAAAGTAAAATATTCAAAATTTAATATTTTATTATTTATTAATTTACTATTAATTTCATACGAAATTCTCTGTTCCACCCCCAAAACACCACGAAGTCAACTCTTTCACGCCTTACTGGAAACACAATTGCACTCCCCTTTGGAGTACCACCGCAAAAAAATGCGGGATCCCAAACGGCCAAAAAAGACTTCGAAGGGTTTAAGGAGTTTAAAAATACACATTCGGTTCGTGATTCACCTGAGCGCCGTACAATGGGCCCGTTTCTCCCCTCCCTATTTTCCACGAGCGACCGAAGAACGGTGGCGTACGTCGCCATTGTTTATTTTTGTACGCGTGCACCTTGCTGACCCTCTTACCTTGACCGTGGTGCAACCGAATACCCCCTTGATATCGGTCCATTGGCGTAACAACCAACTGTGAGATCTCATCGAGATTATCCCCACTTTCGATGTACACGGACGAGCAAACTCGGCTTCCTCTAGGGGAAAAATTTATTTTAGATACTGAGATAAGTGTTAAACTGATTTTTAATTTGGCATAAATTTTAGTAATTCCCGAGACCAAGTGGTAGAAGGTCTTGCCCTTACATCACTTTTTCCCCTAGGGGATAAAGCTGCGTAAGGGAAGGACCTCCTACCATGTAGCAAAATTTATTTTAAGTACTGAGAAAAATGTTAAAATGATTGTTAATTTGGTATAAATTTTAGTAATTCCCGAGACCAAGTGATAGGAGGCTCTTCACCATCGCTGCTTTTTCCCCTAGCGGAAGCCGAGTTTGCTCGTGAGGGTATGGAGGAAAAGACGAGTTTTCTCGTCGGTCGTAGCATCCGGGACGGCCTGTGGTCGACCTTAGGCAAGGAATAAAAATACTTATCGAAGCTCGGTGATTCCTTCGCCGCGACAGGTACCTCAAGGTGGACTCGAAATTAAAGGTGATACGTATTACCGGGTAGTCAATTTCTGCGACTCGGGTATACACGAGCAAGAACCGGACCTACGTGACGCACGTGGTAAGTTCTCGTCGGTGTTTTTCAGTTGGAAGACATGGTAGTTGTCGTAAAAAGTTTTATTTGTTTTTCTTTTGGTTTTAAATGGGGACAATAGACGGGACAGTTGTTTGTGTGGAGCATTTTCGAATGGTATGAACGCATGTGTGTAAGTCCCATTAAGGGTATCGAAGGTTAGATTATGGAAATATCACCTTTGAACAATATTTGTCCGAGTGAAAAGTGGGTAATTGTTATATAATTGTATATAACAGAAGATTAACCCCTAAGAAAGTGCTCTGTCTAAATCTGTCTGAAATGACCTGGAATTTCTTTTTAAAATGTAATAAAACCAAGAGGTATTGAAAAATAAAAACGAATCAATTTGATAATTAACGTTTATTACTTTTAGATAAAGAAATTTGTAGTTACTTTGATATCAATCGCTTACTTAAGGGTTAGAAGAAAGTATATACAGTAAAGGCTCCATGAAAGTTTCAAACTCGGGACCACATCAAAACCTTCACGGTGCACCGCGAATCGTTTCAACACCTCACAAATCTATTGTTTGTCCGAAGCCCGAGCTTCTGCAATAAAAGTGGAGGGGCAATAAATTATGCACTTGACAGGTTCCACTGCCTCCCCTTTTCCTCCCCCAGTGGTGGGGATGAAGTAGAAACTCTCACGAGGAACTTCCTATCCAACTTTCATGGAGCCATTACTGTACATACATAGACCATATAGAACATGACGCCTTGAAGACGCCCATTTTACGACTATTTTAGGTCTGAGGCGCCTTTAAACCGTCTTACGCCGGCTGTGTGCTATCTACGACGTAACTAGAATTGCCACCGCAAATAATAAATACTGGTAATATATCAGAGGATTTTGAATTATCTCAAAGCAAATACAGAATTTCTCAAAGAACAGTGGCCTACTTATCGTTGCACTTTAATACTTCTTGATTTTGAAATAAAAATCATTCGAACCCTACATTCTTTGTTTCATAATGGATCCAATAGCCAGTTCTTAGAAAATTGCATTTAATTTTCGTTTACTACCATTCATTACAGCCATTAACGGCAAACTTGAAAAATATTTACAATAATTCCTTTATCCATTTAAATAGGCCTTGTTTCAATTTAGAAAGTATTGAAGAACCTCGTCAATAATATCCGATTTTCGAAAATACGTGGCGACGAATACTGGACGATGAAACGACGTCGAAGATTAAAGTGGCCGTGATGTGATAAACCGTGTGGTCACATGGAGGATCGTTAATGACAAAGACATCAACGGGCTGACCAACAAATTTACGGCTGTTTAAACGCTAGAACCGAGAGAGAGGGAGAGACTGCGCACGGTGAAACGGCGGCAATAAAAACGAGTATTTTAGTCTCGTGCGGGGATCAAACGGGCATCATTTAATCGGGGCGATCCGTTACAAGGCGATTTACGGCTCGCGCTCCCGGGGCGAACTGAAAATTTCCGGAAAATTTAATGGCATCCCGGTGCTGCGACGCAGAAGAAAAAAAAAATACTCCGATGTTTATTTCTTTCGCGTCGCTTGCTCTCATTTAATTCTTGAATCGAATCGAATCAATTGATTTGCTATCGGTTCGTGAGTGAAGAGCGCAGACAATCGTTTCCGACAAACCTCGCTCGATTTAAGACTGCCGTTTTATTTCCAGCCAGTTGGAAAAGTTCGTCTCGCGTTGGGCTGTATTTTGTCGTTAAAACGACACCAAAGTCTTTTGCGTTCTGTGTGAGCAGACATGGGCAAATTCATTGTCTGGATTAAGAGTTTGGAATAATGAACGAGAGATAAAAAAGTACTTCATCGTTTTCAGTCGATTAAACGTGGAAACGCCCATTTTTCTGAAATTGTTTTAAAACTTGTAGTAGGTTATTTTACGAAAGTCAGATAAAGCTAGCCCGCCTTATAAAGAGTTAATCCAGTATTCACTTAATAATACGTCGTTACAATGTAGATTGAACATACAATTTAATTTTCTTATATTTGTGCCTCAAACAAAATGATGGAGTACTCTCTATGCTTTTAATGCTTTAAACATTTTAAACTTTCTATACTTTTAATGCTTTAAACATTTTGAATTTTCTATACTTTTAACGCTTTAAACATTTTCAACTTTTTATGATTTTAATGCTTTAAACATTTTCAACTTTCTATGATTTTAATGCTTTAAACATTTTGAACTTTCTATACTTTTAATGCTTTAAACATTTTAACCACTAAATTTGTTTACTATATTAAGTTTTAAATAATTGAATATTCTATAAATGCATAAAATCTGCAGTCTAGTAGTGATAAAATATTGAAAAGAGCACGAAGTAACGCGGAATTAATACGTTCGAAACAGGGCCCTCGAGGGCGAGTGTACTGACAGTGGCCAGTGATATAATAGAGCATTCTTGACGCTTGTTTTTTTTTTTTAGGGCCGTGCGAGAAATGAGTAAAAGTAAGGGGAAAATAGATCAAGCCTCTCCTCTTTCATGCCCCGTGTGTATCTTTGATCACGAAAGAGTCTTATATCGGAAATTCAGCACCTTTCCCTATAGAGAGGAGATGTAGAGGGAACGAACTCGAGTGCCATTCTTCCGCTGACTTCCTTCTTCTTTGATATATCTCCCGCCATCGGTCGATTCGGCACGTTTCGCCGCATCCTGAAACCTGTAAAACCATTCCTGTCATACGTATTCGCTGAACTTTTTCGCTGGCTGGTTATTTTTCCTATCTGAAACTGTTCTCGAAAAAGTCTCGAAAGAAAGAAAGTGGAGTGACGATAGTAAAAAAATCAATTGTAGGTATTAAATGTACCAACGAGTAATCTACTGGTCTTATTTTAACAAAATAATAACATATTGCATATTTAAAATATTTTGTGTATTTTTCTTTCAAAAAAGTGACGAAGGGCAGTTGAGAACAAGGATGAATATTACTAGGGGTAACACAGCCTTCTGATTTCTCGAAGAGTAAATGTCAAATTTTACAAAATATAGTAGATTATTTATTGATCACCGAATATTTCATTACAGTCTCAAATAAAAAAAAGTAAAAAGCGACCTTTACTGTTTTCTTCGCGATTCCGACCAACTGCAACTTTTTCAAAATTTGTTTACACATCATTTAATGAACAAATCCTTCTAACTTCACAAAAAAGTCATTTGGTAGAATTTTAAAAAAGTTGTTGTGTCTTAAAAGGTGTATGGTGACTTTTTTAAGTAACTGTACATCAGATTTGTGTCACTTTAAATTACGTCTATCTTTTCCGTGCATTAACCGTTTTGCACAGAGATTAGCGAAGAACGGATTTGTTTTTCGTTCCATTTATTTTGGACGAACTTGAACGCAGAAGATGTAATAATTACAGAGTTGTCTGTCGTGCCCAGCGATTTGTATTTCATGTTGGGCCGGAAGTGGGTCATATCGCCGGCACGATTGCACGAGATCGGAGTTTTATGACACAGTGATTGTGCCTCTCACGAACGAGGAAGCAGAGGCCCCGGGGAGTATTTATTGCTGCGATTGTAAAATTCGTATGGAGAAAACGCGGCTAGAGAGAAGGCAAACATAGTTAAACGTTTCGTTTCTTTAGGACCACGAAATTGTATGGTTATACTAATTTAATGGTGACCTGCAAATTATTAATTGAGAACAGGGTTTGGAGTAGTTTTGAACATATTATGAAACAACTAAACGCGAATTCTTGGCACATGTAAAGAAATAATGATTTTATAATACGAAATAGAAAAATGTTCGTATGAGCAACGTTATCTCACGATCGAAGTATTACAGAGAATGTATGAGGCTAGCTTTCTATTCGGATTTAACGTGATAGAAAGCAACATGATAATCATTCTTATCTTATAACTCTTGAAATTGTAATCGAGAAACATAAAGAAAAACGTTTTAACGCTAGGAGGACCGGTCGAGGCAACAAGAACATTATAAAATTAATCATTTTCTATACTTTTGCTATGTATTTTTTTTTCGAGGTTCTAAACCATTAAAACATATATTGAACAAAAAAGACAGACTGTAATAATAAATAAATGTAACTATTTGAACATAATAGGGATTCCAGTTTTCCTAGTGTTAATATTATGAAATGTTGACTTTTGTTTACATTATTGAGAGCCAACGAGAATACGGGAAGCATGAACATCTTCGTACGCCAGGATATGCTTTTTGAAAAATAACTCCTTCGAAGGTCATTTGAAGGTTGACTTATTATACATGGTTGAATTTGTTTCTTCATTAGCTATTACGTTGCACGAATCAAAATACGTTATCCCATTTAAAAAAAAAACGACGATGACCTTGAAATGTCGGAAAATATGACCTTGAGAACAAAATATTTTCTATCAGAATAACTGTCCTCCAGGAACAAACATTTTCTTCCTTACACATTTGTTCAGGTCATTAAAAACAACGGAGATATTTTAGGTGAAAGTGTTATGACTCACCCTGTACATAACAATCCAATACATTCTGATATTTGATCCATTCTTCATATCAGATTGTCATAACATGAGGTTATTTTTTCCAGTTCCGTGGGAATCCCGTCCAAGTTCCGGCAACCATCTCCGTGTACGAGCCCGTTCGTCCCTGTTCTCGTGGCTCTCGCCTAACTAAACCATCCCTCGATTTTCATAATTCACGCGTGAATGGCCACGCGTGCTCTTCCTGTTGCTCTTTCTCATCGTCCTTCCCCTAAGATCATTCGCGGCGCAGGCTTTTTGCTCCCTTCCGGCGTGCACGCGCGGGATTATGCACGTGCTCGAAACGAATTGGAGATCGGCGTGCTCGCAATTCGTGATGGGTGGAAGAAAACAGTCCAAATATATTTGAAATTGTTCAAACACAAGATGGTCAAACAATCCAAGCAGAGTTGGGTCGTGGCTAGGCGACTAAAGACCGATCAAACTCACGTATCGAATGATTGAAACATGATGCATCCGTGAACAAACAGTCCAAACATGTTTGGATCTTATCAACATACAATGGTGTTCAAACAGTCCATGCAGAATTCGATCATGGCGGGACGACTAAACGATTATATCAAGCGTTTGAAACGTGATGAGACCGTGAACAAACGTCTAAACGTATTTCGATTCAGTGTGTTCAAATGGTCCAAACAGATCTTAGTCTTGGCGAGGCGATTAAACACCGATCGAACGTTTGACACGTTTAGTCGCCACGCCAGGACCGAACTCTGTTTGGGCAGTATCAACATCTTGCCAGGAGTTCAAACATATTTGAGCAGTTTGAACATCTTGCCAGGAGTTCAAACATATTTGAGTAGTTTGAACATCTTGCCAGGAGTTCAAACATCTTTGAACAATTTAAACGTCTTGCCAGGAGTTCAAACACGTTTGAGCAGTTTGAACGTTTCGCCGGGAGTTCAAACATGTTTGAGCAGTTTGAACGTTTCGCCGGGAGTTCAAACATGTTTGACCAGTTTGAACCTTTCGCCAGAAGTTCAAACATGTTTGACCAGTTTGAACCTTTCGCCAGGAGTTCAAACATGTTTGAACAGTCTAAACATCTTGTCGGGAATTCAAACATGTTTCAGCAGTTTGAACCTCTTGCCAGGAGTTCGAACATGTTTAAACAGTCTAAATATCTTGACAGGAGTTCAAACATGTTGATCTGAAACGTCATGTTTATTCACATGTTTGAAATGAATTCCAGCGCATCGATTGTTGCTTTATCGTTGACCCAGTGTTAGAGTTGCTTTCGTAATCGTGGCGACAGGGAATTCACCTGGAGTCGATTAGGCACGTTCCTGGGACCACGAGCGTTAATTGGGCCCGTTAAATTCCGCGCGCGCGCCCGACTCTCTTTCGGACAGTATCTGTGTCGACAAATATCGACGGGACTTGGAAATCTCTCGCATTCCTTACTTCTGTCACGGTCCGGCGCGCGTCAATGCAATTCTTCGGACAAACGCGACTTTTTTTCTTCACGTTGAGACGTTGTTTTAAAATGTAACGTTAAGGTGGTGTGGATATCTTCGTGTGGATTATAGAACAGCTGAGATTTATTGGGTCCGTCGTTTTTTCTTTCTTTGCTTTCGATCGAAAGCATTTTCCTAATACTTTCGAGACTGGCGGGTCAATACGGCCCGAGGAAACTTTTACACTGTCTGCTGGTATTTATGCTCCTAAATTCAATTATTTAACTTTATAAATACAATTAATTTTTTAAAAAAGTAGGATGAATGTAGATGAACAGTATGTATAAAAACGAGTAAATTAAGTTATTAAAATAAGAAAGTAATGAAATATTGATTTTTTTTTGTATTCCATGCTTCATATTCAAACAATTCATCGTTTCAACACTTGAGAGATGTTGTAAATATCTTCGTTTAGGTTGAAGATGGAGAAAAAAACAGAAGAAAAACATGAATAGTTCAAGATGTACAACATATCCACGAGCATATTTTTTTCGTAAATACAATACTGCATGTACATTTTGCAATCGCACTATTTCTCTTTAAATAGAAACCTTCCTTTTTTTTGCATACCTCGAATCCTTCCGTCATTCTACCTAAAAAAAGTATTGGGATTACATGGTCCAAAAATGATTAATTTCTAATCTGAGGAAATATTTCTTTGTACGAAGCTGTCGAATTCCAAGAACCATTCGGTATAAATTCTCAGAACCTTTTAGTACGCCTAATGAATGAGAAAATAAAAGTGCGTTTCGCATGGTACTAATTGTTTAAAACAAATATTCCATTGTGTATCTAAATACATACACGTTGATTTACCCGGCTAAAGTTAATAGCGCGTGAAACGCGCTTTTATCGTGCAGATACGTACAGTTCGTTCTCGTTTGTTACTACATCATCGTGCTGTTACTCGTTTACGGCATCGTTAGCCGAGAGTTCTCAATACGACGCGGTGTAATTATTAGGAGCCGTCCGTCGAAGGTGAGTAGGATTTTTTCAACGTGTAAGTTGCGGTCACAATAGATTCCATATGAAAGCAACTGGATTACAAGTTTCTGATTCTATCTATTCAGGCACCGTGCACGGGTCTGCATAATCGTTGCTTTTTGTATGCAGAATAAAAGGTCGCCACCATTTCACCCTGTCAGTGATTTTTACACGAACAATACAGATTTATTAGACATTTTTACCTGCATCCATCGAACAGTGACTCACTAGCCTGTTCTAGCAGATTAACGTATTCCTTTATCCGTGGTACTGGCACGCTTTTATTTTCCATATTAAATTTTACAAAAAACTAGATGACAATTGCCAGTTAACGAGGCAATCCTTTATACCCTGAAGGTTCTTGTAAGCACCCCTACCTATATGCATTTGAGCTGTTCATACGTCAAAGTGATTAAGTCCACAATATTCGTATTTAATATATGTTATAAATATAAAGTGTCAAATGCCTATCAAATGATTTGTTACTAAAATTTTAAGACCATTGAAATTTGAACGATTTTTATGATTTTCAAACTACTGTAATTCAGGCAAAATGTTCCGAAGGACATTAGAGATTTACCAAAATGTTTTTCTCACAGGTATCTAAATGTCTACAAAAAAATGAACAAAATTGACGACGGTCATGTTCAAACTCTATTTTCCATCAAGTGACCCTATAACAAAATTAAAAATCTAGGATATTGCAATGTAAAATTAGAATGTTATTAATTTCTCACACGCATAATTTATTTATTAATTAATGTTTTTATTGTTATTATTTATTCATATACGGGTATGTATAACTCTGCTGTATACAATCCAGTTATAATCAGATGGTAATAGCCTCTTGTTTGTCATATTCGTTCTCGAACGGTGTTGTCGAATGTAAAAAAGAAAAAGAAAGCATAGAACTTTTACTACACTCGATAGGAACGGTCACGAATCGAAACGAGAATGGTCGCGAATTGTCGCTGCAAGGTAGGCGGCCGTTGCCATAAACAGTCCGTTTCACTCTGTATACATACACACGTACCAAGTGTATCAATGGCGAGTAACACGTTGCGACCAAATGTTGTGTCGCGCCCCGACCCGCTGAAACGGCACAAAAATATCCCCTGGTCCGTGCCCCGCCGCGTGCCGTTCGCGCGACACAGCGCGGGATGAATGGAATTTTCGCGATGCAGCCGGCGCGGCGGGCGAGCGCGCGAGGCATCTGCAACCTCGGCGCAACTTGGATCCTTCCGAGAGAGAGAGAGAGAGAGAGAGTTCTTCGGATCAATTTTTTACGGTCACTTTCTAAATTCTTGCGTGCACCGACACACGATGCGAACGGACGCGACGGTACAATTAGAGATGGACTGGTAGGAAACAATTGGTGAAAGGAGACATGTGTCGGTCGTGATCGATTTTTAAAAAACTTGGAATGTGTTTTATAGGAATAATTTGAAATGTTTAATGGGAAATTGAGAGTGGTTTATTTAGTCTATACTTTTTCGATATTTAAAGTGTGATATGGAAAAGTTTTCGCTGATGAATAAAGAAACATGTGTTCTTTGACACTATTATTGATGATTTGTGTAATAATTTTAAATGTTTATTTGGAATGTGGGAATAGTTACTTGGAGTATTTAGTGTATAGTTTTTCGATATTTAAAGTGTGATCTGGAAAAGTTTTCTCTGATGAATAAGGAAACATGTGTTCTTTGGCACTATTATTGGTGATTTGTGAATTTTTTAATGTATCGTTAAATATTGAATCCTATTTGAAAATGTCTAACAGTAAACTTAAAAATGAAGTCAATTAACACGTGAATAGCCGTCATACCTCAACACTGTAGAAGATATTTAATATCGGGTCAATTCTTACCCGTACCGATTTTTTCATTACAAACCTGCAATGATAAATATTACCTTATGATACTTGAAAAATGGATGCGCTCCAATCTATCGTATAGCTTGGTCTTGAATGAGTGACAGATTAAGTGTAATAGAAAAATTATTACTGAATTATGAATACTGTAATAAATTATTGTTTTATTATTAGTCTATACGGATAAGAAATAATTTTTAGGAAATGATTATACGTTGTTAAATATTGAGGATAATATTCTGACGGTAGGTTTGTAGAGAGAGCATGCAGACTTGTACTCTTGATAAATGTCGCTGGCAACATTTCTTATCGGATTATAAATATTAATATCCACACGGTGGTAACGATCTTCTTAAATGTCATGCTCGAATAAATTCTCTTACGGGCGATTTATTATTATTGTTTCACCTGCATATATTATACCTTGATATATCGTTTGTAATTGTCTGTCATGAAACATTTTTCTTGATAATTAACAGAGAAACCTGTCGTCCGACAATAACTACAGTGAACGATAAATTTGATTGACTAATATAACAGCCATTAAACAATTGTTATTACAGATAATTACATTCACAATTGTCAGTATATTATTCACAAGAAAAAATGTATTCTCCGTTAAGGTATGAAAGAATTATTTTCATTGCTCTGAAACTCGTGCATTCGCTAATTATTATTTATTATTAATGCTTTTTCACTTGGTGTAAAAGAGTAATCTCTTGCAACGTGTAATATTAAGTTATACATGGAATTTACCAACAACACTTGTCAGCTACGTAATAAATTATATATCCACAAATTATAAATAAAATTGATTACAATTTCAGCGAACCAACAAAGACAAAAGTAATATATATATATTAAAGTCTCCAATACTAAAATCTATAATAATAAGTGACTGAAATTTAATGTTACTTGACTGTTTCAATATTACTTGATTAAGACCGTTACTTCTAAGAATAGTTCTCTAGAAAACGGAGACGTGAATTACATAATAAAAGAACTAGAGATATGTAATCGATTTCCTGCAATTCGAGTGATTTTTCAATGGCCGCACGTTATAGCTTATAGGGAAGTTGTGACACGAGAATCTGAAGTTAATCCATGGATTCGTAGCAAAAGAAAGCGTTAACAGAGTCGGTGAGCCGTCGAATTGCGAGAGGCACGGGCGTCGAAGTCTATCAGAGCGTGTCTGAAGTAGTTGCATTGATTTTTCATCGATTCCAGTTTGCCGCTGGCATTAAATAGGTACTACTCGACAGGATCGGATCTACTGTTTTCGTTACGCTGATCAACTATATTTTCGAGATGTTTTTTAACCGACAAGGAACTTTAAAAAATACTCATTTTTAAACGAATCATATTAGGTATGAAATCAACAAATTGTTTCATATTAAATTTTCAATGAAATTCATACGTTAACAGAAAAGGAAATTGAAATATTTCTATTGATACTGTTAGGTGTACCAATAAAATAATCGATAGTTTTTAAAAAATTCTATGTTCATTTCGAACGAAACAAAAAATCCGAATTGTCTCATCAATATTCATGATAATTTTTTAACATCGTAAGCCATTTTCATTGAGTGAAAGGGGAAATATTTTGAGCTTGAACTACAATCTCATATACATACTCATAATTACAACAATTGTTAATTAATCACTGGTGCACCTAATATATCGATTCACATTGAATATTTTTTATCAACAAAAAGAAAACAATTTGCGAGTGACAGTAACAACGGCAAATCCTGACGCTTATCATTTACAATTTGGATTACAATACTTTACTCAAAACTGATATTCTCTCATTGAATTGTAATAGTATGTTTCTCATATATTTACTATACTAGACTTCCTTTAGTACCTAGGAAACTATTAACCATAAAATAATTCTTGAGAGTGAAGTAAAAAAACAAGATCGTATGGCAAGGGGTTAAAACCCATGTAAAGCCATATAACACCCGAAAGTTCTTTCATGCTGAAATAAAAAAAGAACCTCAATACTTCGTTAAAACTTTTCCGCCAGAAAACATTATATTTGTTCAACTTGCGTTTGACACCGCAAAATATATCTTCCATTTGCGTCACTCACGTGACCAAGCGTCTCCTCTAAACCTGTCATATTTCGTTCTCACGTTGCTGATTTACGATACACGCGAATTATGAACGCGATTCGGGTCGAACGGCTCTGAAAGACGGTAATTCCCGTTTCGTACGATCAGTGCCATCGGCGACAGTGCGCATCGAAGCTCGAACGACCGTACACACACTTGAGCAACACACGGCGCGTTCCTTTAACGACGCCGAGTGCTGACAGATTAATTAGTTTACATTAAAACTTCGCTGATGGCACCGAAGCGAGACAGTTGGTCCCAAGGTCCCGGCCGCTGTTACACGCGATAGCCATAAATATTACTTAATGTTACATGTTACAACGGAAAACGACGGATTTGTTGGGTAAACATCACCTAACAGCCGGGCTTGCTCCGTTTTACGCGACGATGTACACTCGCGAGCAAACTCGGCTTTTTCTAGGGGGAAAAGCGGTGTAGGGATAAGGGCCTCATATCGTTTGATAAATTTATTTCAAGTACCGAAATAAATGTGAAATTGAATGTTAATTCAACATAAATTTCAATAATTCCCAATACCAAGTGGGAGGACGCCCTTTCTCTACGTTACTTTTTTCCCTAGTGAAAGCCGAGTTGGCTCGTGAGTGTACATATATACAGTGAGAGTCAAAAGTGAGCACACCCAAACCTGTTTTTGTGCGGGGATAGGGACCGCACAAAAGAGAACGCAGAAAAAAAAAGATTCCGAAACTACATAAGTAGCTATAAAAAATATTGTTCGTAAGACATTTAAAAAAAAAAATTTGTATGCGGTGTATAGGGACCGCATAAACAAAATAACTCAAAACCTCACGATGTAACTAGAAATTGCTTTTCCAAACGATATGAAAAAATTAATTTACAGATGGAAACATTTTTAAATATTTTATTTACTTATACATTAGATATTACACATACGAAAATTTCCAAAATGTACATATCAAAATTATTCTTGGTAGTCAAGAACGCGGATTTTCTTGTAGTGAACTGGTTCAAAATCGCTTTCGTCACTTGAAGATGCTACCTCGCACTCGTTCAGAGTTGATTTTTATTATTTTAATCTTTTTTTTATTTTTATTCTTATTTCTTACTTTTTATTATTTTTTATTAACACAACGAAAAGTGGACTTAAATACCCCACTTTGAAAAAAAAAGACTCATATCTCACTAAAATTTATTATATTATTATTAGGTTCCTATGAAATAAATGGCCGCTTGACCGTTTCAACACTTTATTTGTTCCGTTCAAAACAGAAACAATAATTTTCGTTACTAAAATCAAAATGGCTCCACAAAATTGCATCGCCGAAAGGATCGTTGTTTCACCACAAACGCCGCGAAATCGCGTAAAACGCGTCGAATCTCGAAGCTTTTAGGGTGCGATAAAATGTCGAGAATGCAACTCAATGGGCATTTTGGAAAGCGGTACGGTATCAATTTTTTTCACGCTCCGCGAAGCCCGTTGAATCGCTTTCAGAGTTAATATCTTATAAAGCAAATGTGGGGGGTGGGAGCACGGTTTTCCCTTTCCAATATTTCCGCGTGAAAGAGTTTCCAGCGCGCCCGGTTGCGGCACAAAAGTCGCCTGGGCACGCACAGAACACACCGGGTAATGGTTGTTCAATGCTTGGAAATATTGAAAGTCGACTGTCTCGAGAGGGGGGTGGGTGGGTTCACAGCTCACCGAGCAAGAATGTTTTTGTCGGACCCGAGACACGTTCTGGGGTCCTCTATACATCCATCCGATTTTATTATTGTACGCGTATCTCAGAAGAGCCCTGTCTCGTGTTGCCTCTATTGGGCGTGAAAAATTCCAGACGAGACGTTGTCGGAAGCAAATAGCGCCAAGCAGGTGAGATAATCTCGAAAGAATTGGATCACTGGAGATATTCATAACTAGACTGCGGATTTTATACATTTATTGTCGAATTTAGAACATATGGCAAGAGAATGCATGGAGATAGAAAGCGATATTAGTATGGAAGAAATCGTAAGTGAGAACAGAATGGAAAATACGATAGAATGGCTGAGAAAATGAGTAAGAAGAGAAAAGAAAAGCTTAAAGCTAGGAACAATTAGCATATAGATACTCAGCAGATCTAAATGGATTTAGATAGATTTTATAGGTAAGAGAATGTGTGATCGATAGAGAAAAATATGTAAACCGAGTTCTTTTCATGGCCGGCAGGCTGAAAATAAATTATTATTATTATGGAGTAGCATTTCGAATTTTGTTGTAATTTGGATACGTTGTATATCACTAAATACTACTACACTACCATAAAGACTATGATAAGTTACAACAAAATCCGAAAAGTTACTCCAAAAAGTGTGCGATTTCGCGTGGAACAAGATACCAAAAAGGCGCAGTGAGCGCGTTACAGGCAAAATGTAACGAAAACAGCTTAACCCTCGGAAGGCGAATGATCTAGGAGGGACACGGCAGACGAATGCCGGGTCACTTTGACCCGCAGTAAAATTTCTCTTGGGCGCAAGTTTCAGCAAGAAATTATGCATCAAATTTTGTGTATATTTTCAAGTTCATATATTACATTTACATACAAGGTATAACAAAAATGTTGGAGGACCCGTAAATGGGAGACTCGTAAGGTAATTTAAAACAAGTTTTTCCTTAGACAAAATCTTATCCGAGGCTTTGTTAACTATCTATCCTTTCTTTGTTAACGAGATATTAACGAAAAACCCCGACCAATCAGAGCGCGAGTCTCACGCGGTAACGTTGTCCACGCACTGCGATTGGTAACCAACGTTACCGCGTGAGATTCGCGCTCTGATTGGTCGGGGTTTTTCGTTAATATCTCGTTAACAAAGCTTCGGATAACATTTTCGCTAAGGAAAAACTTGTTTCAAATCACCTCACGAGTCTCCCGTTTCCAGGTCCTCCAACATTTTTGTTACACCCTGTATAACTACGAAAAATACGGAAATAGCTTCAGATGGGTCGCATTGACCCTGCATTCGCTGTATGAGGGTTAATCTTCACGTGTCTTACCGGATATTCAAGACGAGCCAAGGCTCCGTCTGGAACAGGAACAAGCTACTCCGTTTCACCTGCTCTTATCTCCGCCATGGGCGTAGCCTGGTTATTAGTCGGGGGGAAGGGGGGGTAATTTTTTTCCTCTGGTAAGCGGCAGGTCAAAGTCCAATTTTTTTTCTTCTAAAGTAGTGCAAAACCCACTTTTTTCCGTCCAGGGGGGGGGGCAGTGTCCCCCCTGCACCCCTGACTACGCCCATGATCTCTGCGTGTCTCTCTTTTCCCTTTCCGCGCGGCCACGTGTGTGGATGAAGCCGTATCAACATGAAATAAAGATCCCGGCCAGAAAAGGAGAAAAACACGTTTGTGGCCGGTTTGGGACCGCGAGAAAAATACATTTGCTTCTAAATATAACAGGTCGTCGAACGGATTTAGAAGTCCCGGTTCGTCCGTGTTGTGTTTTTTTTTTTTTTTTTTTTGGTTTTTTTTTCGGTCTTGGGGAAGAAAAAGATCGGGTGGGGGATCCACGGCCGTCGGGATTTTTCGTCTACGGTGGAGTGTCCTGTGGCTGTGATCCTGAGCGGCTACGCTTGGCCTGCGACAGAAACGGCGACCGTAAAATCCAAAATAATTCTCATATTTTTTCTTCCGAAAATAGACCCACCAGGCCCCGGTATATATGTATATCTTTTTTTCTCGCGTGTCCATTGTACTCCCTGGCTGCGAGTCGTAGACTAAACCGAGAGCGTGCGCGGAATTGGAAAAAAATGAAACGCCAGGCGTAAGACTCACACGGCCTAAATCATTCTTTGGAGTTTTTTCTTCTTGTTCATTTGGGGACAAGTTTTTGCGAGGATCTTCGTTTTAGGTGTCTGTGAAAGTGATGGTTGTTCTTCTGTCGAAAGTCTACGCGTAACGTTGAGTAATTGCCAACTGGCGTCTGTTGCTCGAAATTGTTCAGAGAATTTGCTATAATTTTTTGCTGCTTTTTTGTAGAAGTTGAAATTGATGAAGAAAAATGAAGGTGTAATACCAACTTGCATGTGACGACCACTACTTTTGAAAAATCGGTATGATCTAAAATTTAAACTAGAAAATTTAGTACAGATTTTCGAATAGTTTTGTCAATTGGTTTCATTGTTTGTTAGTCGTGGACAATAATTTGTGAAGATGCTCACTGTAAATCTAATATAGGTTTACAGATGATTTTGTAAATTACTTTCCTTTTTGTTTTATTCGAGGACAATGATTCATTAAAATTTTCATCATAGGTCTGACACAAATTTTCGAATGATGTACATATTACTTTCATTTTTGTTTTTATTTGGGAATATTACGTAAACAGATACTTAATGAGGATGTAAATAATAGTTACTCGTAGAAGTATTCACCACTCCATATGAAAGACACATTTTACATATTTAATTAATAGTTAAAGTCAGAATTGACAATTGTAATTTACACAAGTATGAATCTTGATGAATATGCTTTATCTTAGAATGCATTCAGCGTAGAATTTGTGCAAGGGTTTATTTAAAAAAAATATTATTTCTGAATGTGTTCGAAAAAGGAACGAATCGAATTTTACAAGACGATAGTTATATCTACGAGTAACGGATTCAAAATTACAGTAAGATCGGAGGGACATCCGAGAGAGCATTGGTTTACTGTAAATAAGTTTTAATATTATTTATTTCTTCGAGGAACTGGGACTCACTGATCAGTTTGTAGAAAGTTCGAGTGTTGTCAGAAACAGATTTGCAGATCGTCGCGTGAGGAGTAATGTCAGCATAATGAAAACCGTTTGCGACAAAAAAAATGAGATAGTTACACGCTGAATGCGAAATAAAATACGACGTTAACGGGATAAGAAAATTGCTGCAGCCTCTGTCACCTTTGCAAATTTACTGTTAGTTTAGAAGAAAGCAGATTTCCTTCGTGTTAAGGTCCCCCGTATTCTACAGTAAGTAAACGATGTTGTATTTCCGGCTAGATAAGAAAATAATATTAAACACAATGAAAATCTTCATGAATATTAACATAAAAAGATCAGTATTAAAATATTAATCAATGTCAGTATCAATATTTGAAATATCAAAGTAGTAAAAATATCTGGTTTTCGATTTTTTATAAACATTACTCAAGTAATTTGTATTATCCAACTTTTAGTGTCGAGCTCAGATGTCGATTAATTTAGAAATTATCGATCTCTAATAATAGAAATAGGTTTAATAAAAATAAATCATAATTATCAGTAACATAAAAAGTTTGTTTACAAAGGTTTTGGTTTAACGTCAAACATCTGTCAAAACAGAAGCAATTGGTTAATGTAAAAACAATTAATAATGATTAACATAGAAAAATATCCTTCGTGACAATAACGAAAAAAAAATTTCAGTAACTGGAGAAAAATCAAATATGAATATTGTATCTGATTTATCTCAAACCGTGCAAGACTATGCCTCTCCCGATTAAGAAGCAGTAGAAACCACCTATTTAAAATTCGTAATATCTAGGACACGGAATTCAAACGCTGTAAATCATTTGTCTAGATTCAAATGACGCTACGAAAACTCTGATCAGGAACTTTTAAACCATACAACCCTCTTGTTATTAACTTTTTCATCATTTGAATATCAATGGAAGTTTTTTAAATGTTCATAATTAGTGGGACAACCTATACTATTTAATGTTGTAGAAAGATACAGTACAGAGATTTTAGAGATATAGTGTTAACGATATAGTTCTTTGCACAGAACGTAGAAAATAATAAGCAAATCAATTTTACAATACATATCATTAAATTACATAATCACAAATGAATCAAATACATTACCAGACAAAACTGTAATAATTCTTACAAGATTAATTTCTTTAACATTTTCTGTATTAATTAACGAAGAGATTTTCTTAAACATTATTTTCTAAAATAAGAATAATCTTAGTTAAATCCGTACCATTCGTTAATTAATACAGAAAATGCTAAAGAAATTGATTTTCAAAGAATTATTACGGTGAAATTATTATTATTTTGTCCGGTACGATATGTATATAAACAACTATGTCGACATACAAAAGTTTGTGTAAACACGCATAGAGACTGATTCTCACTTACTGTAACTTTAAGGAAGCAATAACTCACCGCCTTTATCAATCCTTACTCAATAATTGCCGGCTCAGTGTTTCTATCGGTGTCCAGCGGACGCTACAAATCACCGCGCAATGCTAATTAATTTTCCAGCAATTATCGTCGTCGCGTTATTGGCACACACCTTGAAACGTTCCGCGCGAACTGCCCTAAATATTAGGTCGTTGCATACGAATTGTCGACTTTCTTAGTAGCACTTATGTTTTATTCTAGTTTATTAACTGTACAGTGACTTTATTAGTTGAAATATGATTAAGTTACTGTACATGTATCCTCCTACGATTAGATATACACCTACCAACTATCAAAAACCCATATTCTTGGAAGACAATTTTTTTCATTTGAACCTAATTTCTAGAAATTATCATAGTAGACTGCAGATGTTTATGTATTTACAGCACTCTCTGATCTCTAAATGTGGTAAAATAAAGATTTCAATTCACAAAAGAGTTTAATGCATTTTGTATGTTATTATTACCGTATGTATAAAAATCCTTAATACAGGACAGAATATTCGAGTTAATATTAATTTCTATATGTTCATGTCTAAAACTGTAAATTTGCATAAACACCCACAGTCCAATTGTTAGTTAAAGTATGATTATTACACTCCCCATCGAAATACACGTACTTATTACCAAAAACCCAAATTCTTATAAATAAAATAAATAAAAAAGTTTTAATCCAATTTTTAGAGAACATTACTAGTTGCAGTCTATGTTCTCAATGCTCTTCTTTTATTAAACAAATAGTCTATACCAAAGCTGTGAATAAAGTTACGTGGCCTTTATTTTTAACTAAAAGAAGCAATAGTCTATACTCAAAACTTGAATATTCTCTGAAAAGGAGGAGTTTCCAGTGGAATCTCACGACTACATCATCAGTCAGAAACAGTGTGACTATAAGAAAGTACTACGTTATACTCGAAAGATTAGTTTTCTCCGAAACGGAGGAGTTTTCAGTGGAATCAGAGGACAACGAGTCGATGTATGTATTGTTCTCGACCAAAAAACACATGTTCTCCCGTCAACAAGAAAATACAGTGTCGATAATACTGCCCCGAAGCGTTAAACGTTAAAACGTTATCTGGGTAGTCGCCTCGCGTTGTCTCCCGTCCCTGAGAATATCTTCGTAACGCCATGCCTCGCCGCCTAAGTAACGTTAAACCTCTCCCGGCTACGTAGGGGATAGCAAGCGAAACCGGCGATACCTGTAATTCACACAAGTGCTCTATTACAGCAGCCCGAGTAATTGTTGATTCAGGGGTAAAGTGTGCTTGATATGCCATTAGTAGCAGATAATACGAGACGGTTCTTCAAAGCCCGCGAGAATCGATGATAATGTGGGAAGGAGTCGGTTTAAGATTAATGGCGTGCAGATTGTCCGTGCAATATGGAAAAGTTTAAAAAGAAGACCTTGCATGGTCAATGATACTGTCGGTATTAATAAATGAAGACAATAAATACTGAGGCTTTAATACCGATCGTGTGTGGGCAGTTTTTTTGTTGTCTTTGAGAATCTTACTGGGGATATTAATGGTAATTAATGTTATGAACAATTTACAGAAGTTTGGTTCGAAGAAAAATTTGTTTAGGCTATTCAGGAATCTACCAGATTCCAAATAAGTGTGGTTGAACATTTGATTGTAGGTACTGAGTATCAGGCGATTGTCTGCAAAACATACATGCATTGTAAAATATTGTAATAAAACAGAAAGAAGAAAAATTTATTTATTCTTAAGGGTATTATGGAATGTACAAAATTCCAAATAAATATTGCATTGCAAAACAATGTAATAAAAAATACACAACGTGGGTACAACTATACTAATTATTATGTAGGTATTTTTACAATGTACAGATAGATCTACATAGTTGACATAATTACACTATGGATCAAAATGGACCTAACTTTCACGTATACATATAGTAAAGACACCATTTATGTAGTATACACTACTTTCTGTGTCTCAATTTATTAATGGTTCAGCATAGAAATGTTGCAGAATATTGAATGTTCAAGTGGCTCTTTTTTATTAGCAAAGTCTTGTAAATAATCCAGTTTGATTATTTTAATCCCCGATAACAACAAAAGTACGTATTTAATTTTTAAAGAAGGAATTCTCAATCTTTTCATGCAGTAATGATTAATTTCATTAGTTAATACAATTTTTATACACCTATACCGGGACAGATAACATTAACCCTCCATAACCTAACTTTTTTCCTTGTTTTCAAACTAAAAAGGAAATAATACAACAGCCACGATGACATGACTTTAAAATGTAGCTAGTACGTGAAGTTCATCGTCTAATAAATCGCTCGAATCCAGAATTGTTTGTTACCAAGACAAACGGTACCATTTACGCTCTGCGTTATAGGGGGTTAACGATGTTTGCATTGCGCGAAAGTGTGCTAATTCCCGGGCGGTTAATCGCTCGTGACACGTGGGAAATCGCGCTCGTACCCCGAAAGAGAAATAACAAGAACCGCGAACAGACAGAGAACGACGGAAGAGAAGCGGCAAAATAAACAGTGGTGTTCGGAGTTGTAGTCCAGACTCATTACTCAGTCTCAGGGGCAGGTGTCTGTGATTAAGAGCGCCAGGGCTCTGGTGTGTCCAGCGTCGCGACGACGGCGGCGAGCGACCTGGCACTGTGCCAAAGTCTTAATTTCTCAAACGACCCAGACGAACTTTCGGTTGTGTACCGATTATTAGTGCCTCTCTCCAACCTCCTTGGCGATCGGCCAAGCATGTTGCGAGCATGCCCTGGAATTCTCTGCCCACAGACGCCATTGATACGCACGGTACGCGGACCTTTGATCCACCCCTTCAGGAAGTGGAATCCGATCGTTTCGATGAGAATATTACATGGTGGACTACGAAACGTGATCAGTTTAGATTATTTTACTGCTAGCTCTTCGATCGATAATTTTTTTACTAATAGGTATACAGACTCTCGATTATCGTCTGGCTTGTTCTACACGATTATTGTCCAGGCGTTATCCCCACCACTGGGGAACACGGAACTTGCCAAGCGCACACTTTGACTTAGACTTCGGGAGAAGAACGAATTTACGACGGTCTGAAGCATTTCTCCCTATATGATTATTGTCCCGGCACGGACCCGAATTCGGGACAATAATAGAGAAAGGTCTGTAACATGATTCAAGAAGAGCTTTACTTTTCATTTTTTCTCAACCTTTTTTGCCCAGATTTTTTAACCCCTTCGCGTCCACTCTAAATTTATAGTTGCTAGGCCTAAGTAGCCACGCTAATTTTGCTTAAAGCTCCAAACTTGAAAGAATGACGAAAACAGTTCATCGACAGTATGCTGTACAATTTCTCCGAATATCATTCTCGGATTCATTTGGAAAAGGCATATAAATAATACAAAAGAATTTTAATACACGCAGACAGAAATTAATTCGTAGAATAATCTTATAAATAGTTATATTACAAAAATACTTCTATTTATGACAGTTGAATAATCTAAGCTGATCATGTTTCGTGGTCCACCCTGTATTTTGAGTTGATCCACGGAATTGTCACGTGTGTGTTTTAGGTGTGTTTTAGATTTAAATGTTCGAACATTTCTGGCGAATAGACAGATTTGGTTGAGGAGTGTTGGGGTATTAAATTAAAAATGGAACGTATTTGGAGTAACGAATCATTCTGGATAATTACTTTTATGAATTTTGAAAGCAAATTGCCGAAAATGATGTAGTTGAAAATTCAGGAGAAAATGATTTATTTCAAGTATGAAATTATATAAAGTACATATTTTCTATGAGAAGTTAATTGTTGTTATTTGAATAATATATGAATATTCAGTTTAAATATACATGCACTTATAGATGTTGATAGAAGGACGGAGTGAGAATGTATGAGTGCAACAAAAATGTATAAACAGTTTCTAATGTCAAGTAGGCAAAATGTAACTATAAGTGAAGATAAAATAAAAAAAATAAAAATGACACTTTTAGATTGTAACATATATTAGTATTCTGCAACAGAATATTCCTAATTATCGTAAATAAATATATAATTTTTATATTGCTTAACACAATTAATCATTGAAATTGTACATGGTTAAATTAAATGGTTAATACAAATAAAAATTCGGTTAAAGAATTGAAGTATTAAGAAAGAATAATACTTAGTTCACTCGACTGAATCGAAATTCAGCGCAACAACGAGGAGTCTCGAAAACCCTATCGCGTGCATTCCAATAAGGACACGATGCAAGAAACATCAAATCGCTTGCTCCAATGGCAAGCTAACTGGCGCGGCGGTTACCGGTGACTGGCGCCATCAAACACGATAGAACATTCATTCTTAAACAGTAACATTTAGAATCCTACAAATACAGTTAACCCTCAGACGGTTCATTTTTACCCAAATTAACAAGAACTTTCACTCAACAGCTTCTGACATCTAATTTACGGTAGTTAAGTTAATTCGGATAAAAAGATAGCCAATTCACAAAAAAATTCATTCAAAAATGCATTTAGAAAGAACGATGCATGAGGATCCAAACGAACTCACATTCTGTTTGCATTATCATCATAACTGTCGACCTTTCGAGGATCAACACTATGACACAGTCAGTAGGTGATGTGTTAAAAAGGATGATACTTTGAAAGTATACGTTATTATGTTCTAGTGTCAGAATGTCCCAGGAAAGATCTGTACACAACTCGAGAGTGATTCCAAGAGTTCAATGTACTATAGGGAAACGTTTTTGCAAGGTAATTTACATCAAAGTTATTTAAAACGGTATTTTAAGAATAAATTCAAGACCAAAAACCAAAAAACAGTGGCTAGTATCCTTTTACATGGTAAACTACACTATCAACTCCAATACCAGAAACGTAAACAGACGTATACCAGCACAATATAACCGCTACAGTAAAAAACTCGGTCAATAAGTTTATTACACCACAATACCAACATTCGATCTCCAAAAACGTTCATCTTCCACCTTGGTACAGCAATGTCTCGATGAGTGCGACATACTCGATTCCACTTCGTAGCATTCATGGCAAAGCGTAAAGGTTTCCAGCCCTTCATAAATTTATTTTTACCCAAATCCGAGCCTCTGTTAAGCTTCTGTTTACTCTGTTTTGATTGCTACCACAGAGGGACCCCCCAGTGGTGGAAATAACGCCGTCGCTCGTGTCGCATTCATCGAGGGGTCGCTGTAATCACTCGTTCGATTCCGAGTCGTCGATCCAAGTCACGAGCCGATTTTTTCCTGACGCTTCGTAACATCCGTACGTCCTATTAACGAACTCTCCAAGGGGGCAAGTAGGCTCGACCGATAAGCAAAATCGAGAAAACAGAGCTCATCGTGCCGTAGAACGAGCGCGAGAATGCCGCAGGCGCAGCTCGTCCCGATATATGTACACGATACCACGTACGAATACACGATCCTGGAGCATCCGCGATACTAGGCGGCGCAACCGTGGAGGAGAAAAAAAAATTAGAAGAATAACAAAAAGAGGGAGAAGAAGAAGAAGAAGAAGAAGAAGCTGCCGCCTCCGGTAGAGGAGGCCTCGAGGTCGCGGCTGCGTAGTTCCCTTAGCTCTGGGCTCCCACGAGCGGAGCCACCAACAGTCGCTTTCCAGATCAGATTCATTGACCTCGCTGGATCTCTCTTTCTCTCCCTCTCTATCTCTTTCTCTGTGTGTGTGGACTTGGTCGCCGATGCTTTTTCTTCGCGACACATCGAGAGATCACTGAGACGCGGCAGGGGGGGGGGGAGGCAAGAAAAAAAAGAAATACGTCGATATCGTGGTTACGATTAATGCGATCCTGTGACCGGTATGGGCCATTGAACGATTTCTGGCGGTCTGTTTTGGGGTGACGAGAAGGACGACAGGATATTTTGCACTGTTGTGGTTTTAATAATGGAAGGAGTTTGGCGATTGGCCGTTTGGTTTTAGAGTCTGACCATGTTCTTCTTATCCTTTAGCGCGTTGGTATCGACACTGACGAGGTATAAGAATAGACCTTTCATCTTATGGGAGTTAGTGGCCAGCCTACACTGTAGTACCGACACCTTAAAAAACCTATGATTTTAACGACTTCTACGTTTTGGGAACGGTGAATCTGCGGTGGGTAGTGACACTAAAGTGGAAATGGGGTAGGTAGGCCCAGAAAAGTGGGCCGCAAAAATACATTGGATGAAATGTCTACTTCTATACCTAGTCTGTGGTACCGATGACACGTGGGTGGTGGAACGGTTGGAAGAGTGTAGGTCTGGAGATTAGGGATTGTAGCGTCAGGATGAGATGTAGACCCTTTAGCTACCGCGGAGCTGACCGAGAAGTGAGGTTCCTGTGTTGCAACCCTAGCCACGAGTTTGTGTCTTCTCATGGATTGATTATACCTATTTTTGCATTATTATTTGGGTAGTCTCTGCTTTTTTACGCTGCGTTTAGGGAACCAAGCACAGGCTTGTGCCAAGTCACTTGGTTCTTCTGCTATTGGTCCGTGTGGTTCTGTTAGAGATGGTCGAAAGCAGTCAGCACTTTTACTTCAGGGTTTATGATTTGTAGATTTTTTTAATGCAACACTTGAATGTACCTATTTGGTGTGCAAATTAATTCCTAGCTCCCTTTTCATAGATTTTTTGTTTATTTTGCAAAAAAAAAATACAATCTTGTCTTGTAAATATTCCCTATCACTTTCTACACATTAACGCCATTCCTGGAACAGTCGATAAATCCCCTTTCGAAAAATGATGGCGGTTTTGAGTTAATAATCACCTGTCGGGGTCATGAATTAATTTGTACACATAATAAAACACGTTTGATTTATGACATGGAGTTAAAATGAATTTCTTTTGTTTCTCCAGTCGTAGTTCCTAGTGTATTTAAGATGACTCTACTTTCAACTAGCCCATATTTAGACCCTAGCCTGTATTTAGTCCATCTCCTCTACTGAATTCAGGAATCACCTCCCTACGAAATTATTATTATTATCCGTTTGTTTAATGCAATAGACAAATAAATGTGATATTCGTCGGTGGCTATCGAACGTCTCTGAAATGTACAAAAGGGTGTCATTATTATAGTCGACCTCTGGTTCTACACAATTATTTCAGAGGAAGCCACTTACATGTATATTAATGAAAGTATAGCTGAAATATAGTTCTGAAAGGATTTCTATTACGTGTAGACTTTCGAGGACACTAATCTAGGTATCAATCTGTTAATTCTGTATATTATGTCTTCACGCACGAATGATACTAAATAAGCGATAGATTCTTCCAAGATCGACTGTTTTGTGGTTTGTGGTGCGCGTGTGAACGAGACCTGGCTGGCTGAAAAACGAGAACGGATGAGAGTAGACTAGTAGACCAAGTTCGCCGCAATTTCTCGTTTACGTCGAAGGGCGCCCGAAGGGTTTCGCCGTGGCGCCCTAACAGAGAAAACGAATGACGGGAGGAACAGGAAGCCGGTTGTACATGTGTACAGGGGAAAAAGTTGCGCGCCCTGGGCGGTATTAACGTCCGTGATCAGAGAGTCTATGAAGCTGCTCGATGGATGTGCCCGTTGAAAGTTGCTCGGATGAACGCTTAGAGCGTACAGTTGCACGAAATACAGCGGAGACGTCCGTTAACCATTTACCGTTAAAATTATTACGTCTGCTAATAAGTAATTCACCTTTTTTTTTCGTGCTCGTTGACTTTACTTGTTCTGCGCAGCTTGTCCCCATGACCTTCCTTCCAGTGGCGAGATCTTCAGGAACTCTGCTGGGGGCAAGTGGTGACAGAGCCAATGAGTTCACTTTTTGCATTCACTATCAGGGATTTTGGTAAGAATTAAATGTGTTGTAGTCCACATAAAATTAGGGGGCGGTTTAAGACATCATTTTTCTGTTCCCGAATTTGTTTAAAAAATACAGGCCACCGAAGTTTACGATTTTTGTCTATTTTCGTGAAACAGCGATGCACTTAAGAATTTATATCTCGATTATTCACAAAGGAAGAACAGAATTTGTAATTAAACGATGGATTCGTTGACATGTTTGACGTTTTGACATTCGCTAAGCTTCATACTCAACGACCTAATATAATAAACAATAAGCGCTTTGTGTTTTCCTAAACCATTCCAGGCGTTCGAATACTTCTGATTAAAATCGACCCAGCACCGTCAGCCAGGGACGGTCACCGATCCACCCTCGAGCTCTGATCGAGGAAGTGGAATTCCGAGTTGCGTAACGACAAAGTCAGTTGCGAAGGGAAGCTAATCGCTCACACCCAGGCAACCTTCGGATCGGATCGAGGGGAGGGAAAACGGAACGGTACGCTTTGAAGTCCGTAAAAATTGCGCGCAGGAGGGAACGAGAGAGAGAGACAGAGAGAGAGAGAGAGAGAGAGAGAGAGAGAAAGGAAGAAAAAAAAAGAAAAGAAAAGAATCACGCTTCGAATATCTTCGGAACTGGAACACGATCGCTGGGCAGTGCCGATCGGAGCAGAACCCGGCCAGGCAGAGAAACCAGGAGAAGCTGGTTTACTAATCACCCGAGAAACGCCGCGATTACAACCCCGTGGAATGTGCTTAGAGCTGTCGTTTCGAAAGGCTTCTACTCTCACGTCCCGAGCGGCGCAGTGCCGCGGGTTTTACACATGTACGAGAGCGACGAGGTGATCGCGTGTATTTACCCGGTGTGCGCTCCACCGGCTACAGGAATTTTTCTAAGACCGGCAAGATCACTTTTAATATACAAGGTGGGGCCCCCGACTAGATCGCCTAAAACAGGGATTCTCAGTACAGAGTCACCTTTAGTGAACTGAATAGTCGTTAGATGATCATCAGTGTCGGTTGAGACGTCTTGGTGTTTTTGGATTGACAGGTATGGTTTGGGGATGAAATTTATCGATACGCAAAGAATCAAACTGTTACTCGATTCGATTGCCGAAAACAGAGGTTCTCGGTAAGTCCCCTTTAGTGAACTGAATAGTCGTTAGATGATCATCAGAATCGATTGAGACGTCTTGGTGTTTTTTGATTGACAGGTATGGTTTGGGGATGAAATTTATCGATACGCAAAGAATCAAACTGTTACTCGATTCGATTACCGAAAACAGATGTTCTCAGTAAGTCTCCTTTAGTGAACTGAATAGTCGTTAGATAATCATCAGAATCGATTGAGACGTCTTGGTGTTTTTTGATTGACAGGTGTGGCCTGGGGATGAAATTTATCGATAGGTACATATAGAATCAAACTGTTAATCGATTCGATTGTGTAAAACAAGGGTACTCAGTCCCGTTTGTGGACTGAATAGTCGCTAGGTGATTCTGGAGTCCTTAATCCGTGAAATTCTTAATCAACAGGTGTGATTTGGGGATGAAATGTATGAACGTATAAAGAATCCAACTTTTATGAGACGATGGATTTGTTAACTTATACTAGGTAAGGAAAGTGGAGAAGGTATGGTTTGAGGATAAGAGTTATTTATAAATGAAAAATTTAATTTGTAATTAGACATATAGATTTGTTTACTTACAGTAGATTGAAAGGTGCGAAACATATGCTTTAGGGATCAGATTCATCAATGCATAAAGAATGGAACTTTTATTAAACGATGGATTTGACTATATAGCAGATAGGAAGAGGGAATAAGTGTACTGCGAGGATCAGATTTATCAATACACAAAGAATAGAATTTGTAATTAGGCGATGGATTTGTTGTCTTGTTCCATTAGTTTGACCTTTTATGAAGTAGTTGTTGCATAATAAATGTCGTTATTGAAATTCAACTTCAACTCTTGCCCACGAATTACAAGCTCCATGGTGCCTGTTGGTGTTTCGTAGTGTTTAACGATTTTAAAATTACTGAAATAAACCACTGCTGAAAATATGTAGAAGTTTAATTACTATTTGTGTAATTTAGAGTTTATAAAAGTATGAAATGGAATATGTTTTACGAAAGAATACAAGTTGGAAAAAAGTGTTGGTGGAGATAAAAATGTAAATATGTATTTCCCTCATTTCTAAAAAAATTGCTGAAGCATTAGCATATTGTAAATACAGTTAGTATAAGAATATACAGAAAATGCGGAAATTGTAGAGTGAAATAACAACACTTGAACAATATCTTCCATATTATATTATATTTGACGTAATACAATGAAGGCGTATCGTCATTAACCTTTTTTTTCTTATAACTTCTTCCATTATTCACTTCAACAATATCACATACAATACAATAACATCGCTATCATTAACCAGAAGCAACTGAAGGGAGAGGCAGGATATGAAGATAAAATAAGAGCATTCATTCATGTGAATGAAATGTAAAACAGAATGGAAATAATAAAAAACAAAGTTAATAAACTCTTTGTAAAACCATTTGTCGTTGATCGTTTTAATAAAAGTCATATTCTAGTAATTACACACACATTAAAGTAGCAGTGATTATCATAAGAAAACAATAATATTAGAGAAATATACAATTCACTGCTTCTTAAAAATAATTTTATAGATTACTAGATTATATTATCAAAATTTCTATTTTCTTATTTTATCTTAACTGTATTCTTTCCGTTTAATATACTTCTTATATCAAGTACTTCTTTTGAGAGGTTCCTCGAAACAATTTGCTTAATTAATTGAAAAAAATACATGGAATAGTAACCCACCCTGTATATGAACCACATCATGCACTATTCCCGGCCTCCTTAACTCAGAGAACGTTCGATACACTCGTTGGAATTGTTTCGAAACCATTCGCATTATCCACAGGAATTCCATGTAAATTATAAGGATTAATATTACACGTAATTCTATTAACCTCAGGCAGAGTTGCTGATCTTGATCAGAGAATGGTATTCAGCACGAATTGGCCAATACGCGTTATCAATTCTACAATGTATCTAGAAAGTTATTTTTAACCATGAAAGTGTACCACTTTTTACAGACAAATAATTGCATAAAAATGTAATAAAGTACTTTAAAATTTCGAGCTACCAACGCCTCAAATTTCAACTGTCGAGCTTTGAACACATGAAATACAAAATTTCGAGCTATCGACACTAGAAATTCAAAATTTCAATGTGTCAGCATTTCAAATTCAGAATTTTGAGCTATCAATGCGCTAAATTTGAAATGTCGAAGTAGGAACGCTGCAAATAAAAAATTTTGAGCTATCAACGGTGGAAATTGAAAATTTTTATTTTTCAGCATTTCGAATTCAAAATTTCAAGCTACCATTGCTCCAAATTTAAACTGTCCAACTATCAACACTGGAAAATTAAAATTTCAATCTTACAGTATTTCGAATTAAAAATTTCAAACTATCACCGTTCCAAATTTAAAATGTCGAGCTATCAACGCATTGAATTCAAAACTTTCAACTTTCGACATTATTCATGCGTTATCCAGCCGGCAGAACCAAATTTTCCACCAGTACCTATACCTGGAAATTTCGTTCAGTACTCCGTATTTTGGGAAGAACGCATTCCATGCGCGGCGTTGTTATTCGTCGATGATTAACGCATCTGGATTCCAGAACTCGTAAATATTTCGATCAGGCGTAAAACAAATACATTCTATTTCCTGCAACTCATTTTGCGAAGAGGCTTAAAGCGGATGTGCCGTGGCGTTTCCCTGAACCTTGACGCATAAGGGGTGACAAAAGGGATTATCGAAGTGCTGGAAAACCGCATCAACCTGTTTCCAACAATAGAGACAGGTACAACAGTGTTCCTCCTCGTATAATCTATAATTTATACATATTATAGCCATATTTTTTTTGCATTTACATTTAACACGTTCACTGATCCTGTTCACATTTACAAGGTTCTGTTACTTTCATTTTTAAAAGTCCATTAATATAAGTTTTTGGAGAAAAAATAACGAAAATATCGAAGATATCTTCTTAGTGTGCAATAAAACTTCAGAGTAATATGGTTCATATAAGGGAGACATTCAAGCATGAAAGTATTCGAGTGACAGTGTATTTCTATTTGAAACAAAATAAAAATTACACACTACGCTGTATTTCTATTTGAAATAAATACAAATTGCATGTACAACTCTTACATTATACAATTGTTAAAGCTACCAAGCCATAGAAAATTTAAAATTAAATGAAATTTGACTATAGAAAATTTAAAATAATATTAATTATAATACTCGCTATTAAATACACTATTAAAAAACATTGTAACCCTTTTTTAAAAATTAAAATTTTGAAACTAAATTTACTTCATTTCAAATCATTGAGGGTTGGTAGCTTTCTGTGTAACTTGGCCCAGTTATGCCAGAGGTTTGTGTTTACTTCATTAAAGTTTTCGTTAGGTCTAAAGTGACGTAAATTTGTACTAATCTTTATGGAAACTTATACTATATTGTGTTTTTCACATTCACATTTTCGATAAATGCATCAAGTTTGCAGTCTAGTGTGCATTCCTCCCAATTTATGATGGTTCATTGTTTTTAATCCCCAACTGGTGGGGTGGGGACGAGTGACCCACCCTATTACCCTTCGTTCACGACGTCGTATTTGATTGGTTACAACCGCAGGTTATATTAGTTATCCTCGGTTACCTGAAACTTTTCTGTTTACCTATTGTCAGTCTGTGCCCGAACTTAACGCGAATCGTGTGGTGTCCACAACCTTCGACACTCTTCAGTTTGACAACGAAACTGTGCAATCGTAACATACACGATTGTCTAAAACTCTAAAATTAATCAATTTTAATGTAGATTTATTTTATTTAGAGCTTTATAAGTGGATTAATAAAATCAAACATTTTTGTTCGATTATAGTTACCGTGAACATATGCACGGAAATCCACAGTCTAGTGATAAACTTTTAAACGAGACAAACTATTTCACTCAAAACTCGAGCTTTTAAAGTGGAAGTTTCTGTGAATTGACAGGTGCAATTTGCAAGTTACGAGGCCAGAAAACTTGACATTAATGTAAGTAAAAATGACAAAATTGTACAAATTTCTTTCTCCTTCTGGTATCGTTATCGGTACCTTAATAGTTAACTGTCATGTAATCTTCTAAATTCTGGTACAAATATAAGAAGTGAAACAAACGAAAGTGTTCATAGATATCATCCATTGTCAAGACCTTCGGTCTGAAAGCAGTTGCTATCGTAATTTAACGCCTTAGGACATCCAATTAAAATACCTCTGCTCTGTCATCGGTTCAAGTAATTACCGGCGGTTGATTAGGTTTCGGTAATTTCGTCGTCTAATGTGTTCAATATTCGTGTTTCTCCGATAATGATTTAACGATCCGCGGGGGAAAGTGTGTGAAATAGAGAGTAAATCCGACGTGAAATTAGGAAAATTGATTATGTACGGGTGTTAAATACGCGACTCCAGATGTAGAAATTGAAAACACGGAATTTTCTGGTTTAGGAATTCAAACCACAGAAGTTACAAATTTAGAAATCGAAGAAACACGGAATGTTTCGGTTTAAGAAATAAAACCATAAAACTATTACATTTAGAAATCGAAAGAACACGGAATTTTCAGGTTTAGAAATTGAAAACCATAGAACTTTTAAATTTAGAAATCCAAAAAGTACGGAATTTTTAGATTTAGAAATTAAAACCGTAGAACTGTTAAATTTAGAAATCGAAGAATACGAAATTTTCAGGTTTAGAAATTGAAAACCATAGAATTCTTAAATTTACAAATCGTAAAAACATGGAATTTTCAGATTTAGGAATTAAAACCATAGAATTCTTAAATTTAGAAATCGAAAGAACACGGAATTTTCAGGTTTAGAAATTGACAACTCGTATATAGAGAATTATAGAGATCTAAAAATTGCAAAGACAGAATTTTCAAATCTAGGAATTGAGAACACAAAATTTTCAAATTGTGTAATAAGAAGCACGGAAATTTCACTGGACATGTGTCCACAATCACGTAACCAATCCGAAGTGCCATATTTTTAAGAAAGAAATACTCTCTCTCCATACAAAAATCCATAAATCATTAATTCTTGACTAAATTATCCTTTCCTAATCTGTCATTCAATAACGGTCCATCGACATGTTCACTTGGAACCGTATCGAGAAAACAGTTTACGAGAAATTCGAGAAAATCTTGCTTATCGGCGGACGCATGAAACAATCTAATTGCGAGCTGTTGGAGAAAGCGAATACACAGAAGCAACGTTCGTTCAGTGATATGCATACATAGGTACTCGTCTTAAGTGGAAACGGGTATAATACGATAGCGTTATCGAGGCTCGTTACAATGACAATCGAGGCGATTCTTTGAATCGCCCTTTGAAGTGACGCTCTTATCTTGCGGGGAGAAAGCTTCCGATACTGTGGTTAGACTCTGTGTTCGATGTGCACGAGCGAACGGAAGGGGGCTAATCCATTGACGGCCGCGGATAGTAAACCGCCACGCTCTCTCGCGTGGAAGAAACTGCAGCCCCGCCTGTATCGGCGAAAGAGACACTTAAATGCCGGCCGGAAGGAGCGCTGACTTTCGTTGCCCACTCCTAAAGAATCGTTTGATAGAAATTTCTATTCGCCGATTACGCAATGGAGGTTCCTGAGAGTTCGATGCAGCATAGTGAGGAATCCATGGACATGGAACCGAGAAAAATAACATTCGAAATAAAAAACAAATCTGTTTCTACGAAACAACAGCTGATAAAGAATGATCCTTAAGCTTGGAATGAAATAATTATGATGATTATTAGAGTGTGGAAGTTTATACAAATTCATAATTTCAGTTAGTAATATCTAAAAATTAAAATGGAACAGAATTTTGAATTTTCTGTTAGAGGCTTTATCACCCCCCTGATAGCACATGACGTCAAATGACGCCTTGAAGACGGCTTAAAGGCGCCTTAGATTTAAAATAGCCATCAAATCTTTCGTCTTCAAGCTGTCATGTGATATCTGGGACTAATCAGCCAAACCTGCACAACCAGATTTTGTCCAATGCCTCTTATAAGCTTTTGTAACCAGATTGCTGCAGGATCTGCTATAAACAATCTGCCGCCAATCTGCTTCACGATTCTGTCAGGCAGGCTCTGCCTGCAAAACCCAAACCAATTGTGGAGCAGATAGCTATGGATTTATAGACAGATTTCGTCAATATCTGCTGCCAATCTGCGTGCAAATCATTTATAAGGACGTTAATAGCAACACCTATGTAGTATGTATATAGTATTACCTTTATTAAAGCCTTTATTTTCTTGCATTTCCCAAGTTAAAAGAAGCTATAAAAGGCATAAACTAAAATATAAAATTTAAAAGTAATCATAAAATTTTTATAATTAGGTTATCACATCTTTTTGCTGCTTGAATCTGTTCTGGACGGTATAAATTAATTTTTCTGGAGACAGGAGAGATTGCACATAATAAATAAATTATAGGAAGAACGCTTATCTCTTATATTAATAATGAATTATTCTATTAAAAGTTATGGAGAAATCTATTAATTTGAGAAGTTTAAGGGATTTTGTTCTTTGGCGAGGTATCATACAGCCGCCATTTTGGTCTCCATATACTACTAGCGCCATCTACGTGGCATAATAACGTCCGTTGTTGCATATGTTTTATTTGCAGTATTCTATAATTATCAAAGATAATTATCTTTTCGTATCGACAAATTTGTTAACTTAAAACATAAATACATATAAACTTTTCCTAGTGCTGCCCGTGCTCTGCTGACAACACGTCAAGCATCCATCGGAGGACCAATTTCGCTGTTCAATTGCAATAAGAACGAGTCACAGAAAGTATCATTATTTTCATTATCCACTTTGATTACAAACATAGTCCATGCGGGATGGTCTCGTTAACGAAGATCAAAAGAATATCGTCCGGAAATCGTAATCGTTAAGATGGCGTCAAGGAACCGAGTGTAATAATACGTTCTCCTGTTTTCATCAATATAAATCCATCGTTTCGAAACCGAGACGGACATTCTTGAAACGCAATGAATCGATTCTTCCATTTCATGGCGCCGACTAGGCTTGACTAGTCTGAACTTCAGTTGGAAAAAGACGACCGCCAGTTTTTTTCTTGTACCGCGAGCCTGTCGTTCCGCACGGTGTTATTAGACTGGTTTCTCTTTTATTGATAGTGTCGTACATTTCTGCGTGCTTGTAACGTTTGCAGAGGTTCCATTGACTAGCCAGGCGATCGCGTATAGTCGTCCCTTTCCGACCGGATACTCCTTCCGATCGTAAAGCTGTCGACGATGGCACGTATCACAGGGAACGCATTCATTTCGTTATGCACTTTATTCGTGATTCTTGAGAATGTCGCGCTAACTGCTTCGTAAAATATTATATTCTTACATCTGCGGTGCCCTTTTTTTTCACTTTAACCTTTGCAAGGACGACAATTCTAACAACCGCAGGGTTCACTCGTGTCCATAGCACATTCTATCGATTAAACGTTATTTAATCTGACTTTCTGTCATTAAAAAGCTAAAGAAATAATTTTATTGAAGAGAAAGTGACAAATAAATGTATAGGAAGCGATTAAGAGTTAATTATCTACCAGTCGATGAGATTGATAGGTTATGTTTGAACGATGCTTTCGTAACCGACGTAGCAAAAAAATAATTAATCAGGAACTTTTGAGTTGAAGTTTTCGCATTATTTTATTTTTAGATACAATTGAGTATTTCAACAATATAGGTACATACAATGATGAAAATACATTTTTAAAAAAAACAAAAATAAATGTATTGCCATTGGCTGCTCGAAACGTGGTGCATCATAAGAAATCGACATTCATTTAATTGCGTATAAATACGAGTAACGGATATGATATGTTTATAGGAAACGACGTTACTATACAGGTTTTTTTCCACATATTTCTATGCTGATCAATATAAATGAAACACGCTGTATACTTTCCTTTTTGTCTAATGTTATTGCAGTCGGTTCGTAATTCAGAGAGAGAATTTCCATCATTATAGTCTACTTAGACCCTTAATAGCCGTTAATTGGGAGATGGACAGTTCACACGCGTCTTTAGATAACAGGAATGTAGAAGAATGTAGAACATTCTGTCTGATAATCTACAAACAGATATTTCAACGTTACAGTCCACGATTCCCAAGCATATTGTCGACAACTGTCCACTACAGTTTTCTGCTACCAGCTCGTTATTCGCAATTGTTCATAGCAGAACAATAATGATTGTCAACGTCTCACGTTGGAAATGGTCGCATTCCCTTTACACTTTTCCTTTCCTCCTTCCACCACCGATGTCGAAACGAGTTATTCACGGAAAGAATCCGAATTGATTTCACTTGGTAGCCCGAAGTCGATTCGTAGACGGAAGTTCAGATAACAGAAGGCATCAAAGAAGTGAAAGAAGATTAAGAAAAGTGTGGCTAATCGGGGCACAATTATCCTTCATTCTTTTTCCTCGTTTTCAATGGCCGTTCTTAACTTTCCATTGGGTATAATTCCAATAATAAATTAGTTACCGTGGCTATAAGGCTTATACCGTGAATTGGAAACATGGACACTGAAGCATTTTTAAATGTTTTTGGAATACAGTCTCAGTTACTCTGATTCCTGTTTTATGTTTATAACAGAGGAGTGAAATAGATTGCGGAATGATTGTGAGAGACCATAGGTTAAGATAAAATATATTTCAAGTTCCAAATTATTATTTGTGTCGAACTTATAAAATGCAACAATACTCTCTGAGATAACTTAAAAAAAATATATTGCGTGTGACCAATTTTCTCATATTATTTAATAATTAAAATTTCATTAAGTACTGTTTCACAGTTCTATGCAAAAATTTATTGTTACTATATTGACTCGGGCATTTTAATAAAAGTTACTGAGACGCCTTTATAAAAAGTTGGAGCATTTAATAATAACAATTAGTTAATAAAAATTGTTTAATTCTAGACGGTAAACATTTTTTTCACTATTACTTTGACAAATTCTCGAAACAATATATTTACAAAGAATAGAAGCAATAAAAATGGGATAGCAGAATAGTATCTTCTCGTTTCGCATTTGTATGTATTTCTTATGAAGTAAAAGTTCCATGAATCGTATAAACTATAAACAAACATAAGCAAATAAATTACAATTGAATTCAGTGCCATTATGTCAGTATCGTACAAATGTTCTCCAGGAACATGCAATGAAATCATATTTGTAGATCGCAGGGCAAACGATTGGCTCCTTTCATAAGCTGACCTTTTCGGCTCTACTTTGTTTTAATGCTTGGTTCCATTGCAACTTTCAATACCAATACTGCCCTCCTTAGCTCAAGTGCCCTAATTAACGTTTTCAAACATCCGAGAAAAATGAGATTTTATAATTTTCTTTGTGATGTACTTGTTTAAAATAGAACACTTCAATATAGGAATTTATCATTTTTAAATTTTTTTACACAACTTAAGCACAAATAAGTGAAGCATAAAGAACTTAAACATAATACTTACCATCGTCATTATTATTATTAGAAACTATTAACGATTTTCAAAAAGCAAGGCGATTGGCTTCAATTTCGCAATCAAAAAGAAAACTTGGAAACTTAGAAACCACATAACCAATTAGATGTTAGGAAAGCATAAACTAGTAAAATCATCTGAAAAGCACTTAGGACAAATAAATTAGACTGTTTCTAGAGCTCTACAAAGCATATAAGACATTCCAATTTTAACTAAAAAGTGAAGAATATACGAAGCAATATTTCAAAAAATCTTGAAAAACAATCACTTCTTTGATTGGATATTTTAACTAAGGGGAGCAGAATAGAACTATGTAATAGAAAATCCCCAAACACAATATTTTCGATTACAAAACGATTTTCCTAGTACAATTTAGACACGTGCTTCACGTGATTGGTGAAAAGAAGCGAAATAGGGAAACAGAAATGTTCAGCCAGCGGTCGTGAAACTGTATTTCAGTCACGAAACTCCTGGGCGTCATCCCACGTTCCTCTCGCCTGTTCTTCAAGGTGTTGATGCCTGACACGTCCGTGAGACCGAATCCTCGTGTATTTATACGGCCTATTCACGAAGTAGACATAATCGTGGCGTGGCTGGATAACGGTAAAAACAGATCGGCGTGCATTCACTTTTCCCCGTTCCCGTGGCAGCGTGTCCAGCTCGAATGCATATACGCGCAGCAACAGCAGACGGAGATCGCCGCCGGCGGGCATGCAATACCTTTTAAACTGACCAGTCATTGATCCACCCAGTCGCCGTGTACAAATAACTCTAATGGAATTACCCTTTCCTTTCAGTGTTACGCTCCGAGGACGAAACCGATTTTCCTCGATTCGCTCTCGATTTTCGACCGAATACGGCTCCGCGAGAAAATCGAGCGAACGCAACGGCTCGTTCGTGTGCCAACCTCGGTACCTATTTCGAAATTCAACGTGTACCTAGTGAAATATCCCGGAAATAAATAGAAATATATAAACTGTAATTTAACTTTGAATGATTTTTTATTGTCAAATGACAATTTTTATTCGGGAGTAACTCGCTGGTTTTCTTCTATTTGTTTAGAGCCAAGTTGTCTTTGATACGTAATATCATAACCTGAATCGAAAGATGATTAGTTTAAAAGAGTAAAATTAGTAAACACTAGTGAGAACATGGGGTAGAATATTATACAATGTTGAGAAACTGAAGTTAAAATTTCTTTTAGACTAATCATTTCTCGACCCAAGTACTAAATTATGGGTCGAATAATGTATGGAAAAATAGTTATATTTAAAAAAAATAGAAGTGGCCTTGAAATCTTCGAAACGTCTCCATTTTCGGAGAAGACAAATGCTCCACGCGATGCATCACTGGAAATTAATATTTCCTAATAAAATTTAGTTCTATTTTCTACCGTTTTGTATTCAAGTTTTAAAAGGATTATAAAGATATTTATACTAATTGTGTACGAACGAAATTGTCTGAAATATTGGGAGTAAAAGGTTTCGAGAATTTTGAACAAGTCAGGTTTCAATTTAAGTAACAAGACGTTGCTTCCTCGTGCCTTCCACATTCCTTTTTTCCGTACGTCTCAGATTTATTATCATACGGTAGCATCTGGCGCTTATTAACCACGGTCCACTGAGATTTCGAGCAGTTTCTCGCAGGAAACGCTAATTCGTTAAATATGTTTCTGGAATGTACAGATGGCATCTAAGCAAATGGCGTCTATTAAGGCTGAAAAGTAGGCTACCGTCCGCGACCGAAGATGATTCAATGCTTGAGTGAAAGCCCTAACAACCGAAGCTGAATGCAAACGTTGTGACATGAAATACTTCCTTTCTCAATTGAAATTCCCCGAAGTACTTTGAACGCAACTTTGAACTGTTTCACCAATTCAAGTAGTTTAATGAAATTGAGTTCACATAACTTACGTGCACTAGAGAGCAGGGTTTAGGAAGATTCTATATCTTACGCATATCACAGAAAGAAGCATTGTTCTCTTATAACTGAAACATGGTGAACCCTTTAGAAGGTGCTATTATACAGAACGGAATACAAACCTTAAAAGAAATAAAAAAGATAACAAACAGTAGATGATCCTATTTTCGTTTGGAAACACTTCAACCCTCTAGTCAGTTCGATCCAAAATTAAATTTGTTGTTCTTATAGAAATTTGGAAGTTAAATTGACACCGTAGTACTAAAGATATTGCCTCGATATAACTTCTGCAGCCCAATTTAATTCAAGCAATATTAATACAACGGGTGTCTTGAACAGTACACAAAGATTCTTTCATCGCACAAAGTACCTAACCGTAAAATCCTAAAGCAGAACGTTCATTATTAAAAGCATCATGATTTAATATCCTGCCTTTAATCTTCACCTCGTCGTCGCCTATAACATGTATAATCATGGACACAATCTTCTCTTTTTGTTTTCAGACGTTTCCGATGCGTCGAGCCTCGAGAGGAAGGTGACGAGCAGGTTTCAGACGAGAATCTTCAAGATACCTCGAACGAATCCCGCAAGAAACGCCGCGTCCAATAAGAATTGAAAATGGTGACGATAAGCCAGCGGCGACGAAGGCATCCTCGATGGAGGATGCTTTTCACCGTCGTCATATTCGCTGGTCTGGTCAGGCATTGCGAGTTAACGTCCGCGAAAAGGTTAACCGACATCGGTTCATTCTCCTCGTCGTCAACGTTATCGCGAGGCTCCGCCGAAACGAGGTCCCAGGACGTGGGTTCGCCGAACGATCTCGCCTGGCAGGCCTGGCTCCTTGTGGATTCTCAATCGGGATCGCATTCTGGCTTGGATTCGGCGAGTTTTCTCCGACGAATAACACCGAAAAGCGTCTTCATTGCCCCTGCGTTGCCAGCTTTGCCGCCCTGTGCGGATGGCTATCGGGCGGACACAATGGGCAGATGCGTGAAAAACGTGAATATTGATCAGGAAGCTCACATCGTGTTCCTGCTCGAGCAATTGAACAGTCGATACAGGCCTCGAGGTGACTCGTCGAACAACAATCACAAGAAATCCAATGGACCGCTGCAGCTGAACATTCCTCTGCTAGGCAACACGAACTCTCAGTCGTCGAAACTGGACCACGAAGACACCAGGGACTCGATAAAAATCCCTGTGGTGATACCACCTCGCGAAAACTCCAGGGACCCGATAAAAATCCCTGTGGTAATACCACCTCGCGAAGACATCAGGGACACGATAAATATCCCTGTGGTGATACCACCTCGCGAAAACACCAGGGACTCGATAAAAATCCCTGTGGTCATACCACCTCGCGAAATCACCAGGGACTCGATAAAAATCCCAATGCTGATACCACCTCGCGAAATCACCAGGGACTCGATAAAAATCCCAATGGTGATACCACCTCGCGAAGACACCAGAGACTCGATAAAAATCCCTGTGGTGATACCATCTTACGAAGACACCAGGGACTCGATAGAAATTCCTGTGGTGATACCACCTTACGAAGATACCAAGGATTCGATAGAAATCCCTGTGGTGACAACACCTCGCGGAGACATCAGGGACTCTACAGAAATCCCTGTGGTGATACCACCTCGCGAAGATATCAGGAACTCGATAAAAATCCCTGTGGTGATACCATCTCGCGAAGACATTAGGGACTCTATAAAAATCCCTGTGGTGATACCACCTCGCGAAGACACCAGGGACTCGATAAAAATCCCTGTGGTGATACCATCTTACGAAGACACCAGGGACTCGATAGAAATCCCTGTGGTAATACCACCTCGCGAAGACACCAATTTGAAGGTAGAGGAACAGCCATTTGAGTCTATCATCGCTGCAACTGACCCACCGAAGAACAGTACTAAGTCAAACGACGACGAGACCAAGGACGAGATCATCTCTACTTCTGCAGACCTAGATGCCTTCTCGTCGAACGAAGACGACGAGGATATCCTGTCGAGGTACGACGAAGTGGTTCCTGTAGCTGAATTCCCTGTTGATGATTCGAATGAGACCAATTTTTCAGAAGTGGTCGACTATAAGATTCCCATCGATCTGAAAACACTGCTGAATATATCGAACCTGAAGGCGATCAACATCACCGACGACGCAGCCGTGTGGAAAAACGACTCGCAGTTCCTGAACTCGACGGAAGCGACCCCTATGCTGATCCTTCTTCCGTCGACGTCGACGAATTCGGTGGTCGTCCCGAGCGTAGAGGATCTCCAGACGGACAACGAGACGAGCTATCGGACGAGCGTACGGCAGGACAACGTGACGGGGAACGTTACCGATACAGAAACTATCGGTGAGATCGTTCCAGAAACTACACTCCCGAACCAAGTGCTCGATGTACCACAGATCGTGGTAGACAAAATCGAGCGCAACGACACGCAAAATGGAAACTCGTCCGAAGTTCGGAACTCGAGTGTGCACGGGTCACAAGCACAGGTAGCGATGGGTAATCGTGTCGCTTGTGCCGGTTTGAGCCGTGAGCCGGCCTGAAGCCGGCTGGAATCCCCGTGCCAGCCTAATTAAAGCTGGCGACGAGTCACCATCATAGGCAGGAACTCCGGGCCTTGACGAGTCGAGATGTTATCCCATACCCCTACAAGCCTCCGTCGCCCGACGTTCGAGTTACAGTGTAAACACACAGAATAGATCACGCATGAATAAGAATTTAAACTTTTGCTCTATTCAATGGACTTTATCAAAAATGTTATGAATTCATCGAGGAGATTTTTTTTTCCTCGTGAAAATAAGTCCAAACACGACATAATTCGGAGTATTTTCAGTATTACTTGTGTAGTTCGATTCGCAACAGTAAGGAAAAGGTGGCATAATTAATCATAGTTTTGCCTTTCTGTTGTAGTAAAAGTAATTGTTTATTTTACTTATATCTGATCATTTGCATACAAATTTTTAGTATTGTTGCTGTATTTGAACTTGCTGCCATTCGTGCGTTGTTTTACTATGCTGATATAATATTAGATGTTTGAGACAACTGAGAATCGCGATCTGATGTGATGTCCCATTTATTCCTTGGAACTAAATTATTTTGTTGCTGGTGAAAAGTGGCTGCAAGGATCTTACATTTGATTGTATATGTAATTATTTATTTATGTAATTATGCAATGCCATTTTTTATTTTAACCACAGTCAAATAAAGTATCCGGAATTATTCGTTAAGAATGTTTTGAATTTTTCAATCTTTTGGAGACAATGGAAAAATTGGAGACAATTCTGTAGAAGGTGCCTTGGTATTTGCAATGTATGAGAGATTTTTTCACAATTTTTGCAAGTCTCTGAACAGAGAAATACAATTTTTATGCATACGTTATATCGCGATACAAATTGTATGTAATTAAATATAATCTGATTTATATCAGGTTTGGGCTTATTTTCATCAGGAGAATCTCCTACATTAATTTATAACATTTTTAACCCTTTGCACTCCGCACGATTTTGGACGTTGGCTATCAGCTACTCAGCGCCACTTTACAGCAGAAACAAACATTTACAAACCCTCGTATAACTTATTATAATTTTAGAACTAAGTAACGTATTATAATGATATTGGACTGATATCAATTGGCTGAGATCGAGGAATGTTTATTTGTAAAAAAATCAATATTTTATTGTTTATAATTTTGCAGAGTATGATAAATTTTAAAACACTCCCCAATATGCATTGCGGGCTGGTTGGTGCATGTTTGACAATAATAATTTGTTTGTCGCCTGCCACCAGATGTTTTCCTGTTAGAACATACTATACAGTCTCGTTTTCTTCGTCCCACATCTGGAATATGTAATTTATTATCTAATCTATTGTCCGCAGAAGGTGTGGATGGGCGCGTTCTTGACACACGAAAATCGCCCCTCAATTGGTCAATTAGTGTTTTGACAAACTTGTGGTGTGTCATTGGCGTTTCATTAGTTGTTTGTTTTGAGATGCGATATATGATGTATGAGTTTATCACACACATTTCCAACCCCCAAAAAAATAGTTTTCTCCACCATTTCAACGATTTACGGAGGAAACAATACGTCGAAGCGTATTGATCCGCACGATCCACACCACCCATATTTTCCTCCAGATTTAGACTTGTTTATTTATAAATATAAATCACACTATACAGTGCGTGCTATGTTCGCATACCGACCTTTCTTCTACAAGCTCCCCTTATCGCTCTTTTCAAGTGGTTTCGAGAAGTGCTCGGACCGTCGTGAGCACGCGTCTCATATTCTTGTCTAACACAAAACCCGCCGCCATTTCTTGTATATATCTGTTAGTAATCTTACGATATTATGATGCGATTTCTTGTGCCATTTCAAGAGAAAACTTCAGGGAAACATGCATGTCTCGAAAAGTTGCGCGGAAATAACTCAATTCGCCGTAATCACTAATAAACTTGAATGTCCCCTGAGAGGGGACATCCGAGTGATATGCTAGAATTACGATGTCCCCTGAGAGGGGACAGCGGAGTGCAAAGGGTTAAGAAAGTACACTGAAAGGAGTAAAAGTTTAAATCTTAATTCGTGCGTGATTTATTTTACGTGTTTACACTGTAGCCCGAAGATCGGTTGCCAGCGGGTTATAGGGTATCAGATAACATCACTACTCGCCGAGGCTTGGCTGGGCAAAGCCTTGAGTCTCCGCTGACCTCATAAAGCTGTCATTCCAGCTCGCTCAAGCGATCGAGCCGAGCCAGGATGATCGTTGGCTCGAGCCGGCTTGAGCCGCTTGGCTCGAAAACCCATCACTACATACATATAGATATACATATGCATACATACAAGGAGGACCATATACATGGATACATGTATGTATATGTATATATACAATGAGTTTACCAAAATCGTTTTGCAAGTTACCGAATTAGGCCTGAACAGAGACGCGTTTACATGGCTGATAGCGCAAGGTGTAATACATACACAATTATATCCGAAGAATATCACTAGAAATGTACCATCGTATCTCGCGATCACGAAGCATGGTTAATTCACAATTCAAAGACTCTCAGCACGATTTCCGTCTTTCCTATTCCCCAGACAAACGAAACGGGTCTGCCTCCATTATCCCAAAGACCATGGGCCCATTAATTCTTGAACGCAGCTTCGTCAAAGTCCTTTAATAAGATTACGCAACGGGGCTACGATTTTCTCACACCATGTCCCCTGTCTCTTTTATCACTCCCCCTCCTAAGTACTATATGCGATCGATCGAAAGGCCCCCCGTCTATCGATTCTCTCGGGCGACGTACGAATCCCTCGGCTGGCACCGCGAATCGCTAGCCGGCACAAGAGTTCACGACTCTTTAATTCATTTGGCACAGTTCCACAGTCTCTAGGCGTTTCCCATCGGGAGCAACGAGAGGCGTGTAAACGCGCGCGGAACTACGTAAAAATCTTCTCGGCGACACTCCATTATCCACCGACAGGTGTCCCCGATATATCGACACGAGCGGCCCCGTTTGAGGTTCGTCCCCGCGAGCAATTTCGAGACGGCCCCTCGAGAGGGCGACACCTCCGAGAAACGGTTTACTGTTCTGCGGTTTCACGTGGCCGAATCCCTCATCAGCAGCATCGCCGGTCCAGAAGGAGATCGGTGGTTGTCTCTGCCTTTGGCCGCGGGACGTGGTTTCCACCTGTTGACTGGAGGACGCCTGTTGTCGCGACACCGTTCTCCACGCGGACAGTCCCCGATGGAAGGGTTTCTGATGGCCGAACACGCTGCTCTTCGTGCTGGCATGCGGTACGTCGTCCGGCGGATAGGTGGCTCTCTCCTTGTAATCCTGACTGTGTATACTGTTCACTTCTTCCGAGGAAAATGTTATCGGTTGCTCGACATAGGCGGGATAGTGTCGGTTCTCTTGGGTGGGTTTCAGATTCAGCGTTTCCGGCTCGAAGGTTCTGAAGGAAATCGAGACTTTGGATTTCTTTAGGAATTCAGTCTTTTTGATGTCGGGCGATTGCTCATCGATCATGTGGATCTTGGTGATGGGATCTTCTTCCGCGTACTGGTCGTGAAACCCGGGGTCGTATAAAAGGGATTCGGAAGAAGTTGGTGAAGCTTCCAGTTCGTCGCTCTTGAGATCCTCCATTGGTTATGATACGGTTCTCTCCTGATCGGCTTGTAGTCTTCCGTGGACATTAATGGACACTGCACCGTGGACGTTCTGGGGGGAGAAGACCACCTCTGGTTCTGTGTTCGATTCCTTTTCCAATGCGAACAGTTCCTTCAAGTATTAATCGGGCCTCTCGGTGTTAACCATGTGATTAGTATCGGGTGTCTTTGGGCTGTTCCGCACTCTATCCGTGGTTACGTCCAGAAGTGTCGTTTCCAGGATCATCTCGCCGTTAATGCTAATTTTGCTCGACACATTGCTACCAGCCTCATCCTTCTCCTCTCTCTGCGCGGTCCTGGACTCGTTAAAGTGCATCGTGGCGTCATTCAGCAAATCGTCCATCGACGTTTCGTTCATCTTCGTCTCGTCTGCAGCAGTGTCTATCTGTTTTCGATGTTTATTCCGGAATCGTTTGATGGCTCTCAGAAGTATCGCCATTCCTGTCTCTCCATGCTTCAGAATTTCACCGCCCTCCGTCTCCGACGATTCCTCCTCCGGCAGGTCCGTGCTCTCCGCGTAATCCTCCGTCTCCTCTTCGTCGTCGTAGAAAGACTCGACAACCTCCTGTGACATGTATGTGTACTCCCCGTACAATTTTTTCTAAAAACAAACACTTAGCTGTTCGTCACTTTTTGATCGAAGAAACACGTGTAGGCCTAATTTACCGATTAAGAGTCTTTTGTTTTACAAATAAGATTGATAGTATTAATGGCGTGAATATCCTCGAGCTTCTGGTGTAAAGACTAAGATCACACGCTTCGTTTTCTGACGCAACTTAATATGATATACTATACAGAGTAGCAGCGATAGTGGAAAGCCGTACTAAAATAATGATTGGAACAATAGATTCCGTTCCAAAAACACTATGTTGATACATATATATTTCGTGTTGCGCGTTCTTTGCTTCGTGTGGCCTTAGTCATGTGATCGACAATCCAAAATGCTTTTTTCTTTTTAATGGAATTGTACTTTTAGATTTAATACTTGAATGTAAGGAAATTATTTAACGAAATTCGGTACCTTTATTAGAGGCTTTCGTATGTCTAAGACGGTATTATGTTAATAAGGAAAAAGTCGAAACTATTTTAAGCAGAGAAAGTGATAAACCACCGGATTAAAAAGAGTTGCGTAATTATCCCTGTTCAAATTCGGCCGACAGCTGGACACCGCAAGGAAAGCTTTCTAAAGCCAGGGTGTGTACAGGACGTTTCAAAATCACTGATACAAATTTCCTTTCTCAGTTTGTGAACGAAGCAATTGTGTATATATTATTAATTTCTTATTTCTGTACTCCAATCAGTACAACGATCCATTTTATTGACTGAAAATGTCACTAAATATTACAATCGGACTGTAATAAACAAGGAACTAGTGGTTTGCAAATTAAACAACTGAATCTTTTAAACATTTTCGTTCCTTCCAATAACTTTTATTTATCACTTAAGTCGTGAAAGCGGAATTTTAACTGATACCGCAAAATTTACAAACTTCGTACTTCAAAATTCAGAAAAAACATCTGATATATATGGATGTACCAATTTAATTTTTTTAATTATGTACACTTCCAATTATTGCCTCCGCTAACGTTACTAAAATTCACCTAAAACCTGCGACTAAACACTACAGCAAAACGAGCAGATCCATGCTTACTAGATCTATTTTCGTAATTTTCGAAAACAAAAGTACTTCTACGAGATGCGTATTAGTTGTTTAATCTAGGCCCGTTCGGCGACGTAAAAGTAGTAGGAAAGTGAATATCGAGATTCGGATCCCAGAGACAAATTTTGTATATCTTTTGGAACATTATATGTACCATATAAAGGATTTAGATACTCCAAAAATGGTAGGTGTTACGTGCCTGTAAGGCGAAAAAAACACTTTAAGCGGTTTATACCCTATTAGGGTATCACTTTCTCTTAGTGTCCCAATGATTCTTGCTGTTGATACCTAAACAATTTATAATCCAAAATTCATTGGAGCAGTGTCGCAACCTTTTCCTTGAAAACGTATCTCCACGGCTCCGAACAATTTTTCCGGCGTAACAACGAAACCGAACTGTACACCGCGCCCGTTGCACGTGAGGCGAAATATAAGTTAACAAAGGACTTGCTCAAAATCACATTACTTTGCAGTGTTCTTACTCCGTATGCGTCACGATTCAAACATCTCGCGGCACGCAGCCAGAGGAATACTTTCGGAGTATATATTGCGCTGTTATACACGTATACATACATCGACAAATGGAACCAACTGTTATGGAAACAATAGAACCGTAAGACGATCGTAATGCTCGCGGTTAATCATTTAAAGTCCGTGCGTAAAGCGTCTGCGCGCAATAAGAAACTAATATTGAGCACCGATAAAAAAAGTCATGGATCATCACTGCCGAACTTGAAACCCGTGTCCGATCAGAAGCGGTATTGTTCTCGCGATAATCATCCAATAATAAATAAAAATCAGAGGGATTTTATAATAGCAGGCGAATCTGTATAGCGGAATTGGTTAGGATTTCGCGCATCGCAGCCCTCGATCGAATATTAAGAAAGATATCACCTTGAGAATAATCTGTGTGTGTGTGTGTGTGTGTGTGTGTGTGTGTGTGTGTTTTTAGGTTCGTACACGCGGAATCTGGGTTCACGGACTCGCGAAAAACGTACTTGTGACCCCGGTATATCGGATCAGACTGATTTTAGCGGTATTGCTTTATTTGTAGAAATTTAAATCGCAATTCGTCGCGTAAAGTCTGGAGAGGTATGCTGGTCCTCTATGCGGCAACGAAATATTACAAATAAGAATTACAAAATCTCATCACTGTGAAACATTAGAGATAACGAATGAAGAAAACAATCGTGTTTTGTTAATTGCCAAATCTTTATGCACACGAATCTAATAATTTTTCGGAACGCTACGTTCTCTCAGACACGTACAATTTCGAATATTTTATACCACTCCGGCGTAATCGAGGCCAAGCATATACTCTCGATTGTATAACAAAAGCACGTATCTATATAGTATGGATGTTTTCGATGTGCGAGCCAATCATTGTTCTACGTACAGACTCCTCTCTATTATCGTCTGATTTGTTGTACACGATTATTGTCCAGGCATTAACCTGAAACGCTTTTGTTGCCAAGGCTCGGGCTTTGGGCAAAAAACGAATTTACGAAGATCTGAAGCATTTCTCCCTATAAAATTATTGAATTCGGGACGATAATCGAGAGGAGTCTGTAATTCGAAAGTAACGATCAGAACAGTCAGAATCTATCATCTTCCCTATCGTCAGTGTTTACAGCTATCGTCTTCGATCGTTTTATTTTCTCCGAGACGCGCGTGAAAACACTCTTCGGCGCGAATTTACGAAATAATCCGTGAAATACAGAGAATCGAGATCCATGAAAACGCGTTAATCACTCTCCGGATTTTAGTCGAAATGTAATTTCCTACGTGGTGATCTATTCACGTATAATTCAGAAATGAAATTACGAATCTGACATCGCGGCCAGTAATTTCAATTGCTCTGCGTACGCTTCGATGTGGTGTGTAATCTCTGTTTCTCATCTACTGAATGTTAAACCCGTGTACATATTAATTTTATTAAAAGAGAATTGTATATACAAGCGTAATTAAGAAACGTCATCGGCGTCTTAACGTGTATTAATTGTAACTGTATTAAATATTATTGTATTATTTATAGCTAAAATATATTGATGTATATTATATTTGTCGTGTTGTGTAGGAGTCTTGTTAGATCGCAAATGGAAGAAGTTCACAGAATCACTCGATCGTCAGTCTTATACCGAAATGTTTGCGCTTTGTTATTATTTACACAATCTGTCCAGGCATGATACGCGACTGCGTTACAAACCATTTTACTCATTAAACATTTTTTATTGTACATAATTTTAATTGTTAATGAAACTGCATGTTACATTGTACCATCGGCTGTATTTTTTACTCCTCTGAATCCCCTGGCTAGGAAAAACTTCTCCGTCGATTCATCTCTTGTTGCCTGAGGTCTTACACTTTTAACGGTTTTGTAAAACCTTAATAAATCTTTCTCCAGTTGCTGAGACATTCCTCCTTCCCATACTTTACAAAGCAACGTTCCATCTATTCGTGTGACTTGCAAGGCAAACTTCATAGCAGCATACGCAAGTTTTATTATATTATCATGATCTAAGTTTCTTACACCGCACGCATTAGGTGCCATATCTGACAAAACTACATCAGCTTTTTGACCATTTAACATGTTCAACAGTTCACTTTGAGATGCAACATTTGTAAAGTCCATTTTACTTAATATACTTGCACCTTGGATGGGATGGATTGACAGCTTATCTATTGCCACTACCTTTCCAATAAGATCGTCAGTCTTCCCATCTGCATTTGTTTCCTTGACCGCAACCTGTGTCCAACTGCCAGGTGCAGCACCACAGTCGATCACAACTTGTCCAGGACTAAGTATCTTGAATCTTTCATTTATTTCCACTAACTTGAAAGCACTTCTGCATCTATAGTTTTCTTGTTTTGCCATTTCTACATAAGGATCTTTTATCTGTCTTGTAAGCCATAACTGGGAACTGTGCTTTTTCCCTTTCAAATTTTGTGGCGTTTGTCGGAATAATGTAGCGCAAGCATGTAACTTCCTTATTATTAAAGAATTCCTATGATACAAACCTTTCATATTTCGTTATAAATATAACCTAAAAACAGTTGTCCATGAAAAAAGATCCAAACGTCGAATTATGTATATACACACTGACAGAGAGTGACTGTATTTATAGTTCCATCGTCGTTATAGCTGATTATTGTTGAAAAGAGTCAATACAAATAAATTGGTATCTAAATGAATTCACAAGACAGAATTCGATCACAAATACATACTTTCTTCTTTTGAGCAATTGCGCGTGAGGTGCGTTCTGCTTCTATTTAGTGTCAGCTGATTAAAACAGTCGAATACGCATGCGTGTATACCCTACGATGGTAGCGGAACTTCGTAGTTACTGGTAGTTACGGTAGTTACGAAAAGTATCTCGTGCTGTTTGCCGGTGAAAATGTGATAGAATTCCACAAGTAAACGATTGTTCGAGCGAATGTTGCGGTCAAAGAAATAATTTATACAATGAACCTAACCACGGGGAATCCTCACGGGAATGGCTTACTCTATGCTGGTTTCAATCAGGATCAAGGTATGTGACCGAGTGTGCTACATTTGACAGTCCGGTCACGTACTGTCAAATTTATTTTTTTTCTTCTAACCTCTGCGTCTAATGCTTCTGTCACAAATTTATCATTATTTTATTATTTTATATGACTAATATCGGTTTGATATCGCAGAACCTGTTTTGCTGAGGCGGTACTCTTTAGAAAGTAATTGAAATCTGAAATATTAGCATCGTTCTTTAGTTTCTAACCTTAATCGTAATCTTATTTTCGTGAATATTTGATAATAATCTATGTATACGAAACTTATCACGATAAATTGTTTTGAAATAATCTGTGTTATCTGTTGTCTGGTTACAAATTCAATCACTCTTATAATTATGAAAATGAATTATTAAGCAGTGCATGTCCTATTTATCTCATGTTATCTGCTGAAAGTAATTTTGTATTTCATACATTAAAGTAAATAAATGTACTCGATGTAATACAGATTCTATTCAGGTTATTAGTAATTTCATTTTTGATACCCTCATTCTTTCTTGTACATGTATTGTGCGATATGTTGCTGCTATATAAGGAATTTAAAGATAATTCTGTTTATCCAATTGTAATGGTTTATCTCCTTAGTTTTCTCTGTGTTTGCACTAATGCGTACATTGAATAAGAAATATTCAAATAATGTATGACAATCACGAAGAAAGAAGATAAATACATAATGCACAAGTAGATAACAATATCATTATTACTTGTATAATTTTCCACTTATAGGATGTTTTGCTTGTGGCATGGAAAATGGCTTCAGAGTATATAATTGTGATCCTTTAAAGGAAAAGGCACGTCATTTCAGTGATGGAGGTCTGGGTTATGTGGAAATGCTATTTAGGTGTAACTATTTAGCACTAGTTGGCAGTGGAGTAAAGCCAATGTATCCAACCAATAAAGGTACAGCTTTGAGTACTTTTGATGCTTTTAGTATGCAAGAAAGATAAATTATTTATCTTATATATTTGCAGTTATGATATGGGATGACCTGAAGAAATCTCCAGCGATTACTTTAGAATTTAATGCTCCTGTAAAGGGTGTTAAACTGAGAAGAGATAGAATAGTAGTCATTTTAGAAGGTGTTATAAAAGTTTATACATTCACACAAAATCCTCAACAGCTACATGTCTTTGAGACTAATCCAAACCCTAGAGGATTATGTGTACTGTGCCCAAATAGTAGTAATTCCTTACTTGCTTTCCCAGGTAGAAAAAATGGACACGTGCAAGGTAAACTTTTAAATAGAAAACCCTTATCAGATTTGTACTTTCACTATATGTAATAACTTCTTTCCTTGTTACAGTCATAGATTTGGCTAATACAGAAAAGCAGCCTTTAAACATAGAAGCACATGAAACACCTTTGTCTTGTATAGCTTTAAACTTACAAGGTACCAGATTGGCTACTGCTTCAGAAAAAGGTACCTTGATTAGAGTATTCGAAACACAAAGTGGAAATATGATTAATGAATTGAGGAGAGGGGTTAATCATGCGAACATTTATTGGTAGGTAAAAATAGAATAACCTAAAAAGTTATTTTATTATCGAAATAATTCACTGATTAAACTGATGTAATTTCAGCATAAATTTTAATCATGATTCTACTTGGCTGTGTGTAGCGAGCGATCACGGAACTGTACATGTTTTTGCCGTAGAAGATCAAAAATTGAATCGTCAATCTAGTTTAGCATCTGCCACTTTCCTACCAAAATATTTCAGTTCAAGTTGGAGCTTTTGTAAATTTCAAGTTCCAGGTGGCCCGCAATGTATGTGTGCATTTGGGACTGATAACAATAGTATTATAGGTTAGTAATAGCAACGTAAACGCCGGTATCCACTTGTTGCGTATTCCCGTATCGTGTCATCTCGACGTATCATCCAGTGATACGATACTGTGCAACGATGTGTGATTTTTTCCCGTATCCACACTAACTCGACCGAATGCTGTATCATTCTTTGGATATGACGGCGAGAAACCGAGAAATGATCGATCGAACCTGTTGCGTATCTTTGTATCAAGTTTTGATATTTAACGGTGCAACGCTTCCCCGTCCTCACTGATACATAACGGCGATACGATACGAGGATACGTAACAAATGGATACCGACCTTAACAAGCTGCTGCTAATAACACATTAATTCATGTCATTTGAAATTATAATTGATATTATCTTACAGTAATATGTGCAGATGGTAGTTACTACAAGTTTGTCTTCAATAACAAAGGCGAATGCACGAGAGACGTTTATGCACAGTTCCTTGAATTATCTGATGATAAAATGTGATCAGAGAACACAGAAGAGGTAAACTGCTAAATGAAATGAATTTGACACATTTGTATGTTTTGTGATTTTCTTTGTTTTATATATTGGTTGTTACACAAATGACTGGAGATATATTTTTAATACATTGATTTTAGTATTCATATGGATATGAATAAGAGTAGTCATGTGGGAAGTGAGAACTATTATATTCGAGATCGTACTCTATTTAATAGAGGACCAAATGAAGAGTACTACTACTTATTGGTGATATGTGCACTGTGTGTGAATTATAAACGGAAAATGAAAAAAAAAAGAGAAACTTTATGAAACACTAGAATGTGTTATTGACTTGTTATGTGGGCCTATTGTTGGAATACCGACTTATAGAACCACAAATTCTTGAATGTTACACTTGAGAAAAGGAACTCAATATTTAAAACACCGTTTGATGTGTCCATGTCATGAATATATTCGTTACATTTAAATTACTGAGTTTGTAGCTAAAATTAATACACCATATCATAACGGAGGTATTGTATGCAAAAAACGCAGCCATTTTAGTAGTTCATGTACCCTTCATGTTTCAACTTATGTATTTTTCTCGTGTTCATTTCATAAAGCTCTAACTACTTCGTTAATTCTCATAAAAAATATATCATGCTTGACTACCTTTCATATCAACTGTAAATAAGTTTTCAAAATAACATACAAATATATACTTTGGTTAACTGCCACACGTGACAGTGATTAACCAATTGAATCACGAGACGTATATAACGTAATAGAATTTTATAATCTTTATTTTTATGATTTCCGTACATTTAATATAGAGATACACAAAACAGAGATACATTCAGTTGTTAGTACTGAAATATTACCACAAAAATATGAAGGTTGTAGTTTCACGAAACAGTTGGGATTGAATTATAAAATAAAATTACGAGACGAAACTCTGTATCTATTTATAATAAAATGTCGAATTATCTGTTGCAAGCGATTTATTCCGTTTTTTTTCGTTTTTCTTTTTATCGTTTGAAATGATTGTATGAATTCCCGTGAAATCTTAGAACGCTCTAGCAATTAAGATTCAGTCTTACACAAGGAGAATGTGCCATTTGGCTATACGAAATTTTCAATTAAAACGTTCAGACGATTGTGCAGTGTCGTTGTGAATTTAAATGATTTCAGGTTAATCCGCGGCAATAACCCAACTGAATAGTATATTACGGTATATGCGTCGCCGCATTTCGATATGCAGTTTCGTTATTACAGATTTAAAAATTAAACTGTAAGTCTGTGCGTTGTCGTCCAGAGTATAGTATGCAAAGTATTCGTTATTAAACAACGCGAATCGTGAACGAGTATTTGTGAGATGCACGAGCAAGAAATAACACGCGTAATACATGAAGCAAGCAATTTGTACTGAAGATCGTATTTGAGCTTTGTAAACCGAAAAGTCTTTGTTGTGTTTTACACATACAGCGTTTTGCCAACATGAAATTATTTTCATTTCATCGTCTTGACGCTTTTTCGTTCGTCATTCTCGACAACGTGGCTACGTCTACACCCATCGCAGTGTATTTATTATATCCTTAAACCTCGAACGGCTTGTTCGCGCGTGGCTGAACGGTTTTCGCTTTCTGTACGACTGGCGGCAGGGGCTTTTTCTTCACACCATGAAGAATGTGTGTTAGTCCTATCTTCGTCTCAAGGCTCTTATAAGTACTGTAGACCACGAACCACAGGTAGGAGCATATGATTACGAGAAACAGAACGATTATACCTGAAAAAATATGACATTTTTTAGTAACGAATTACGATGTAACGCACCAAGTAAGAAATTTACATGTAACGCTTTTTGTGCACGAGTACCTGAACGAATATTATAATCTGAAGTTCGTGAAATATTTTTTTAGCGGCATACAATTTTATTATACGGACAATGACTAAGCTAAAAATTTTTGTGTTTTTAAATTTTAACTGTATAGTAATATTTTTTGGTGCACTTTCATATATCTGTCGAAGCATGCCTTTCAACTTCAATAAAAAGCCATTTTTATCCAGCTTTTGTCACTTTTTGACTAATGAACATTCAAGTTAAATGGTTCTTGTGTTACTTATATGGAATCGTGAATGTAAAACGAAGGGAATGCAGAATTTAGGTATGCAGAGAATACACATTGGATTCTTTAGAAATTCTGTACGCCATTTTGTAAATAGTACGAATTTTTCGTGCAGGCAGCAACGAAAATTGTTCGCGTTACTTGTAATATTAATGGCCAGATATTTTTAAATGTAAATATATTATCAATAATATTGTTATCTATAGACGTACGTTCACAAATGTCCGACTTGCCGCCCAGGGTAGCGATAAAGGGGCAATCCTGTTCTACTAAGAACAAGGAAATCGTCAACGCTGATATTACAGTCATCATGACCATCATCCACGGCGCCATGAAGTGACGATTGTTCTACCGGAATAAATTACGCTTGTTTTTATCACGTAAATATTCATTTCTACGTAAAATTTCATTACCGTTAATGCTCCGTATAGGAGCAAAATCGTAGAATTAAAATGTATCAGTGTGATGACTAATCCGCAATACATCGAGTAAACCGTTTCTGGAACAGACGTTCGTTAAAAATTCTGCTTCTAATGAGAACACGCGAAAAGAAGAATTCATATGTAAAGTAACAAGTAGGTTTAACAATTTCTTAATCCTAGTTGTGTATAATTCTATAAGCACCGGTTGCGTTGTGATGCGCCATATCCATTTTCTTTGTATTAAGGTAATTAGACGATATATCTTCCAGGGCTTCCCTCTCGAGAGCATCTTCTGTATCTCTCACCACCATCTCTCGAATTCCCATCGCGTGGGCCAATGCCAGTACGAAAAATATCATACTGAATCCTGATGTGAACTGCATCAGAAAAATGTCTCAAATCAGTTCCAACAAATCAACAATTCCCGTGGTTATATCGTGTCATAACGACATCTCGACGTTCTGTTATATTTACCAATTGAAAGACAGCTATCAAAACTGTCCCCTGTTTCAAATTGAAATAATGCAAGAAATTCTTCAACAGTCCCACTTTCATCTTGCTCGTCCTTTGTGAACGGGACTTTCAATAGAATATTATTCCTGAAATATTGGAAACGCTTTGCTCGTCAACAATAAAACGATCTACATTTCGGGTAGTTGCATTCTAAAGAATCACAATAAAAGCATCGTAAAATCGTTCTACGAGCTCGCGGTTAATTATTACAACCCCCGACAGAAAATTCAGGCAAAGTGTAACGTATGGGGGAGTCGCTGGCGTCGCTCTGGCCAGAGTCACGATAACAACAACACCTGAACGAATAGCGTTTGTTGTCAGAAATGCAGTCGGCCTAGATATTCACCGTGTTCGAAGGGAAAGCGAGCAATCCATGTCGTTGTACTCACCCCGCGGAAAAAAAAGGAGCAGAGAATATCGTTGTAACGTGTGGCCTCACAGAATCAATAAAAACTTTCACTGTTCCTTGCTGATCGAAAGGAACGATTTGATTGTCGGACGATGTGTCGGGCGCGCGAAACGGGACGAAATGAGAGGGATGATCGTGTCACAATTCCACGGATCTGACCGACTTTAACGCGCAAAACGCGACTTCACTTCGTTCTGGGGGTAGGAACGCAACCCCTAACACTGGGATTGCATGACATGCGCACCACGGCGATCCACTGCCGCATCCTTCAAGGTGTATCCGTTCCCAATTGATCCATTGATTGTCGCCGACAAAACATTTGAGACCGACCACGCACCGTGTGCGTTTTACACGATTTATTCGATGCAACTGGTGGCGCACCGACCTCGACATAATTTAATTATAAGAGCTTGTTGCTTCCAGGAATCGTCTTGTAATTAGATCTAAACCTAAGACGTGTTTCGCCCACCTCTAGATCCGTATTATGAGCAAAATCATGTGAATATTTCATTTTGGATAAACTAATTTTGTATTTATACAAACATGTAAAAATATATGGGTGCTCTGCGAACCTAATGTTTAATTGTTAAGCTCATGAATTTTCCCTATGAATATGAGTGTACTAGGGATAAGTATGAAGACTTTAAATGTTAAATAATTATAAATTATTATTATTTAACTGTTACTGTTCTTGGTATGATATTGTTATTAATTGTTTATCACCCAGTTTTTCTTTAATTCTATTATTACTATTCGCTATGGAAGTATAAATTTTGCTGTTATTATAATAAAACAATAGCGCCCGTCCGTTATTTAAATTCGATTTTTCTTTCATCAATCATAAAATCCATCATAGTTAAATAATTTTATTATTTTTATCTACTTTCAAATGTACTTCATTTATTTTGTACTTATAACTTTCTGAAGTGAAACTTATCATTTCTGTAACGAAAGTTTCGAACCTTCAAGAAGCTATTTTACCGTCTAATATTAAAAACGAGCATACATAAAAATTAATATGCTCGAATTTTTCCAATTTTAGTACGTAATATAGTGGTGTTTTCCAAAGGACATTTAATTAATTTGTGACATTTTAATAATATCCCTTGTTAGTGACAATGTGGGCGAACTTTGAGTCATAGTTTGAAAGTTGGTTCGATCGAGTTCAATCATCTTGAAAGTAGTCATGGAAACGCGGCGCGAACTTCGGTGTTTGTTTGTGTCGCGGGTAACAAGGCGCAAATAACAGCTTTTAATTTCTCACGACTTGTGACAGTTCGGTGACAGCTATTAAACAATGTGGATGTGTTGACGTGTTCGAAAACGATCTTTGCAAAAGGTTATAAATGGATCGAAGGTATTCAAGGGTTGAGATGGGGGCGGGCGCGTTTCATCATCCGCCAAGAGCGAAATACAGCGAAGAAACGAAAAATTTGATCAAACGTAAGCGAAATTTTTATAAATTCTTTTTACGTAATATTCCTAAAGTATTAAGTCCTATTTTTTTCTTATTTTCTTCATATTTAATTTCAATATTTTCTTAATTTAAGTTATGAATTAGAAAGAAACTTGCGACCTTTACACAAAATCTTCATTTAAGTTTTCGAAAATGCAAGTTTTTAACACTCATACTGTAATGTATGTTAGATTATTATCAATATAAACGATAAGACGCACTACTGTTAAACAAATTTGTGCCTAAATTAGTGCAAGAGACGAAATCATATTGACAGTACTTTATTAGCTGTATTTTTTAACTGATTTTACTATTTTCTTATAAAGTAGTTTATGGTTTATTTCTGTGTTCCAACAAATTTTTGCACTATTTAAATACACATTTTATGGGCTTTTTATTCTAGTTTTAATGGAAGAGTCTAAGGTGACTATGATGCAAAGGAAATTAATTCAGAATGCTGTCGACAGAGGCGAATCGTTACCCCTTTCTTTGGAAAAATCGAATGCGAAAGTAAACAAGCAAAATACGGAGTACCAGGTAGAATTTTTAATCTGTTTGCAGAAGTAATTATATATTATTTTTATAATAAATGACCGTATTAGGTAATGATGCCTACTGTTTGGAAAAAACGGAGTCAAGACGCGATTGTTAAAAGTGGAGCGTACGAGAGGGAACAATTTAGGAGGCTAGCTCCCTTACGTAAGAATATGTATCTACTATTTTAAATTCAGTTTTGTGAAACGATCAGTCTACAAGTTTTTTACTGTTCCAAATTCAGCAAACAAAGAGAAACAAAAACGTCATTTGGCGTGTATGATGGCGTACGGAAAAGATATGCCGGAAACCCCACGCGATCCGAAAGTTCTTCACAGAATGAGACGAGAACCACGTCAACCAGACAATGGCGATCCAATTGACGAGTGTAAGAATTCAAATGTAATTCACATATTTTATTTTTATATTAAATACACTTCTTTTGTTCCCTAGTGGTACGAGGTATAAAAGAAAGAATGGAATTTTTAAGCGATATGGAGTGTCTTGGAATGGAAAAGAAGTATCGACCGATTATACATCAGGAAATAGCACATAAGCTACGATTGATCGAATCGATTGACAAACAAAAGTCGAAGAATATTCGGAAAGAGATAAGAGATTTTGAAAAACCATTGCCAAAGCCACTTCCATTAGGTGAACTGGATGGTAATTAACGATTTTTATCGTATACTTCCTCATTCCGGTATCAAAAAATTTTTCATGTACTATTTTCAATCAGATTTAATAAACTATACGAGTACGTGACCGGCACAGAAGTGTTATTGAATACTTCCGTTATGTTTAATAAAATTTTCTGCTTACTTTCAAGAATTACATAACTTTCAACAGATTTGCAACATTAATTCCGCAAGATACAAAAATATATTTCCTTGATAGGTTACGTTCATAACTATATAAATAAGCTCATAAAATAATTGAATACTAATTTATCTATACGTTCTAAAGATGAAATAAATATTATAGAGAATTTTTTCACTTTCATATTTTTATTATGATCTACAAAGTCGTTTCAAGAGCAACATTTAATAATTATAACCCGAGTAACACGATTAATCGTGTTACAATGTGTACAAAGTGTCTGATAACCTGTACGTAACACGAAACCCCATAGATACGAATTTCCCGCGTTCCCCTCGACTCGTGTATTTTAAGTGGCACGTGCGAGAGGGCGCATGCGCGGCGGGAGAAATAAGAACGGCCGGTCGGAGAAATCGTGTTAGTCTTCAGTGTTCCGCCACACGGCGATGGCGTGTGTCAGTGGTTTCGCGGTGTTGTTTTGTACCTCGCCGACAACTGGTATCGTCGTTCGTTCGGAAACCGTGACGCGTGTGTTCGTCGATTAATCACAGAAAAGGTATCGCGTACGTGACCGTAATTACGTGAAGCATCGGTGCATCGAACCTGGCAGGATCCCGGATGATCTACAAGTGATCCAACATGGCGTCGACCGATCTGTCGTTCGGTAAATGATGAACCCGTGTACCGTACGCACCTTTGACAAGGTCTCGCCGAGGTCGTCCGGTTTTTAAAAGCGACTCGTGCCCCCTTTCATCGCGTCGAATCACGCGAACACTCCGTCGTCCCTACTCTCTCGTATTTTTCCATCTTGTCACGTTACTTTAACACGTTCACTGCTGCAATAATCACAAATATCTGTTTCCTTCTGGCCGGAACTGTTTTATCCTTGAACAGGATAATGATAAGTTTATTTAAGTGTCAATGAATTTTTTCCACCAAATGTAGTTTCTATTGCTTACAGTCGTGTATTTTGGGCTGCGTAAAAACTGCATTGATCTGAAAAGCGAACGCTGCTACTTTCCCCGGTTATTAAACCTAACAGTGTTTGAGAATTAATTGTTGATACTCGCGGCTTTTCTCGTGGATTCTCCGTGCACCACGTTGTGCTTCTCGCGGCAGGCAACGTGTTAACCTCTAACATTTATTACAAACTAAATCATCTAAAAACGAATCAAGGACGAAAATGGACATCTCTGACATAACCTTTGTTTTTTAGAAATCGGTACATTCAAAATTTGTCTAACGATATACAAAAGAAATTCATAAAAATTAATCTGCCTGGTTAGACAAAAAAAGAGAGGAAAGAACCAGTTCGAAGTGGCAGGGAAGGAAAAAGTATCGAATTAATATTTGTGCGAAGATCAGAGTAGAACTTCGATAACTGATGTCGTTGTATTCGTAATCATGGATTGACGCGTTCGCGAGATAAAGCGTCGTTTTTTTTTCCTTTTCGACACATAAATCGGCGACGATGCTTCCGGACCGTCGATTTATTCATTTCGCAACGTTGTTGTGGAATAGTGCGGTTCCGTAGTCTCGCCGCGAAACATGATGTCCTTTTATTTTTATTTTCGTCGCGGCGCTGGTCCAGGCTGCATACCGGCGTTCTACAGAGAAGTCTACGAGAAGATCTGCTCTCCCACGAGCGGTAATGTGGAACGAGAGGTGTTTAAATCCCTCCTTGTCAAGTCTCAGCTGAGCAGCTCGGTTCTCAGCCAGGTAGGCTTTCTTCGTTTCCTTGTTGTCTCCTTCTCTTTGTCGCCAGCCACGTCTACACTCCTGTCCATAAGTATTGGGACACTAACCAAATGCAAAGGGAACTTGAGAAATAATTATCATTGTTTGACGGTCTTTTAATACATAGTGTTTAGACATGTGTAATGTAACGTTAATGTAAAATAATAAAATTCATTCCTTTTGCTTCAGTTGTAATGGGTATCCTAATACATTATGGATGGAAGTGCACATACAGGGTGTCTCAGCTAACTTGATCACCTCGAATAATTACTTAACGGTACACTTTATGGGAATTTTGAGGCGTGGAACTTAAATGGCATCAAGGGGCACATCTTATAATGTAAGTGCTTTTTTTGTGGGTTGAGGGATTTCAGAGATTTCAAGGTCACCGTGATTTTTTTTTAAACCATAGATCGATAGAGTATGAAATTCTGAATAAAATGTGGTTACCTTCATACGTTCTAAACGTAATAGTGAACGAGATATTTACAAAATAATCACTGCATTGAAGTTGAGGAGCGTTCGAGCATCTATTGCTTCCAGATAGTAACTACATACGTATTAAAAATTATTTTGTAAATATCTCGTTAACTATTAGGTTTCGGGCGTATGAAGGTCAACACATTTTTACTCAGAATTTTATACCCTATCGATCTATGGTACAAAAAACAGATCATTCCATTACAAAAAATCAAGGTTACCTTGAAATCTCTGAAATGCCTCCACCCACAAAAGAGCACATACCTTATAAGATGTGCCCCTTGTTGCCATTTATGTTCCACGCCTCAAAATTTTCATAAAGTGTATCGTTAAGTCGTTATTCGAGGTAATCGAGTTAGCTGAGACAACCTGTATATTAACATATACATGGATAAATTTGTTTTTTCTTCTCAGCTAGAACACTATGACAATAAGAATTTACCATTCCCCTTAAACAATTTAGATGACCGTGAATTCTGAATCGAATATTTTAGAAATTTTATTATTGCATAATAATGAATTGTAAATAATAAATTACATAAAATATATTTACATTCTTATAAATTTTATAACAGAAATATTTTAGGTTTCGATCTTACCTAACTCACTCTGTGTACAGTTATTACAAATAATGTTTATATTAAACGAAATTTCTAAAACGTTCATAAGTTTTTTTTTAACACAAAGCAAAGGAAATGTGTGCTCCATCTGCAACAGCCTGTGATCACACGAATAACCTTGACTAATCGTGCTCGACAGACGGAACAATCTCTTATCTGTAAAAGGTTTAATATCATTAAAATTTACGTTTTAGCATGAATAATAACGTTAATGAATAGAATTCGTTAAAAAAGCTGTATTAATTGTTTATCATGAAATATGGGTCGCGGAACGTTGAAAGAGACAATTTTAAAATCTGTTGATCGAGTTATATTACGATTGCAAAGCAAACATTAATTTTCTACAAATTCATTTATTAAATGGCAATAAAAGAACAAAAACCAATTACACTTCGCAACAATGATTAGTATTGAGCATGCAAAACTGTAAAATCAATATTACCACTTTGATTACCACATCGCTCACGTATATAATCGACACAGCTTTTAGTTAAATGCTTCAATTTTTTTCTACAAGATACTAAATAAAATACTATAAAAAAAAAGAATGTTAACTCTATTGTAATAGTGTTCGTTATCGTAAAAACAATTTAAAGGAAAATTTCATTTCTTGAGAATTCGATTCTTGACACCCTTTCATCTCCTACGAATTCTATCATTGAAATGCAATTATGAATGCATGAACGAATCGATTAATAGCTCGTTGCAGATATGTTAGCTGCGCAACAAAACTGTTATCAAATTAAAGTTCAATGATGCAAATGTTTATATTTAACGTTCAGATTTTATACGTTGTCTTTTCAGTATTTCACGTTCTAATTATAGGGAGATTGGAGGAAAAAGTTGATCGGTTCAAAGATAACTATCTTTCTTATGGCAGAGTCTCTTCCGCAATTGCAACATGCAGTTGCATAATTTCTTTTTCAAATGTAAACAGATATTTTTTCGCCCTAGATGTATTCCTATGGTTATTTTGTTTAACAAAGTACTTTTATATTTTTGAAACAATTAAATGTTTGTTTAAACTTTCTTTTCTAATTGTAACCAGATAAAAATATAACTTGACCTAGTTATACGAACCGTCAAATTCGAAATAAACAATTTCGTGTAACGAATATAAGTGTCAGAACGCATATATGTTTATGCAAAATCAAAATGATATATTAATTTTCGGAAACGATAAACAAAAATTTCTCCCCTTCACGAATAATTCTACCGTGTTAAATATGTAGTGATAACTTTAACAAATAAAATTAATATTGTTAAGATTAATAATACGATATAGTAAACAAAAATTAATTTCATAGAAAACTAGACTTTTACTTCCCCTTGAACGAATATGAATGTCAATCATAAGATAAAACAATATTTCCTATTCAAAATTAAATTATAAAAATTGTAACTTACTTGCACTGATATTTGTGCCTGTATTATAAAAATCAGGTCCGTTATTTGACCGTTCGAGGCTAGAATTAATAAAACATCGTGATCCTATTTCTTTCGGAATTTGGTGGATACATATGTATAGAAATTACAGTTACATAGAATTAATTATACAAATGCAGCGAAATATTTCTTGGATACCGTCTCCTGTAGCTGTGCATTTTCCGAATAATATTGTACTCGTCCCTGGCACATACGTATAATAACGAACACATTTAATTGCGAGTTAATACGTCACTACCGAGTCGATTACATTGGTCCGACGTGTGAATTCTATTAACACGGTGAGATAACGAATAAAATGTATGTGCTTCGCGCAACGGTATATGTATACGGTGTATACGTGTCGAAACTGTTGCCACGTGAATAAATGTCCTACGTAGCGGTTCCCGACGAGGGAAAACCGTTTCAGAATTTTTACGATCGTGACGCGACTCCACGACGATTCAACTCCAGGAAGCGCTCTTATCTGCGATTAGTACGTCCCAAAGAAAAAGTAGGAACGAGAGAGATTCAGGCAGTATCATTTCTGGCCACCATTATGTATCTCGCAGAAATTATCTTCGTACGCGGGAATAGTTTGCATTTTTCATAAAACAATCGTCCACTAACTACATCGCAAAAACTTATTGAAAATACACGATTTTAGATACTAATATGGAAAGGTTAAAATTTGGCAGGATTTTGTTTCATGTACTGGCATTGAAGTCTCTCCAAGTCCTTATTTTACTGATGTACTAATAGCTTATGGTTGCTGTTAGAGATAGAAAGGTAGATATTTAAAAGGAATAAATAGGAACATCTCTAATTGACATTGGAACTATGTACCAACGATTGAGGTATACCTATACTTCCCCTCATAAGTACAATAAATCCTCGATGAGTGTTCGAAGATTCCTAGGCATTGGCAAGAAGAGGGCACCAGGTGTAACGCTGACTTTTTATTGAGATTTAGCACAGTGATAGAGCTTGGAATTCTGAAGCCAATGAAATATTTCATGTTCAGTGTCAAGGAGCCTTCGAACACTCATCAAGGATTTACTGTATTGGGATAATTATCGAATATGCAGTAAATGTTACAAAGCATTACAAAATTGCTGAAAGTCTGAAATAAATATTGTTTAGGGGATATTAATGTTCGAACATTGTTTACGCTAATGTAATGATAATAAAAGTGGCGTAAAATATATCATTTTTATGAAACATCACACTTTCTTCGTACAATTCAGGTGTTCTAATTACTTCCGATCAGTAAAAATGGCAGATTTTGAGAATACACAAATTTATAAAATAATTAATTTCTTTATTTATATATTACGGTAAAAATTTCGAGAAATCACAGGAAGTGCATTGTTATAACTAGACGGCGGAAGTTTATGCAAATTCAAAATTTCAGACACTAATATCTAAAAATTAAAATGGAGCAGAATTTTGAATTCTCTGCTAGAGGCTTGACTACGTTAATAGGAACACGAAATAGCATTAAACTTTATAAAAAATCTTTATTTTATTGCATTTTCCGTTTGAACATTCGCAGTCTGGTAATAACATTGCAATAATTTGTACAAAAGTTTACGATCTTCATGATATTGACTGCTGTGGTAGTTTTAGTGTTTAATTCTTTCCTGCTGTATAGGATTAAAATGAGAAAATTGAAATATTATGCCGGTAATGATTATATGAGGCAATATCTCATGTTGGAATTACAAGTTGAGTTATGTTTAATTTTAGTGTATTGAAGTAGTCGTAAGATTTGCATTTAAAGTGTTATTATGGTATAATCGAGTTACTATTTATTCCAAGCAGGATCGTTTTCTGTTATTAATCATTCATAAAGATTATACGCTATCGGTCAGTTGTCCCCTTTGAATGAAGTTTTGTTCACTACATTGTTTCCATCGACTATTCAGGTCCATAAAGTTATTATGGTAAGATTCTGTAACAAAAAATGATCACAGCCAATATTTCTTTAATCTGTATTACTCCAAATTTTTTTATTAGTTTAACATTTTAATACTAGGCAATTCTGCTGGTTTCACAGACAAGAACACCTCGATCCATTAGATTCAGAAATTTCAGCTGTATAAATACTTCAAAGATAGGTTGTATTATTAGAATAACTAATTTCGACAAACTTTTTAAAAAGATTACTTCCTGTTGTCGTCATTAATCATTCATGAAGATTCTATGCTATCGGTCAATTTTCCCCTTAAAATATAAAATTCTCTTCGCGGGCAGGAATCCATTGTCCCCTGTCTGCTGTTTAGTATCGTTATTTTATCACTAACACGCCCGCTGACGATATAATGCTTGGACGCCCCTCCGTAATGGTGGAAGATTACCTACCAGAAGCTCCAGCATCCATTAATGCGTTTTACAAATCTGCAGTAGTTATATACATATTTTCACAGTTTTTTTTTTCAATTTTCACTATTTAAATTAACCTTTAATTTCTGTCCAGTGATGTTTCGATAAAGTCGTACAGCACATAATTAAATTAAATTTCAGCCAAATTAATTTCAGTAATTATTACACTCTCGGTAAATTTTTATGTTATTTACCTTTTGTTATTCTTGTTTCGAATATCGTCGTCAAAAAATAATTAAATCTCATCGAATCATGTCCCGACGAATGAAACATCGATAATGTAGTAAAATTTGGTTTAAACAAAACTAAAAATTCGGAGAACAAATGTAAAATGAATACATTCCATGCCCGTTGTATTATATGTACATAACTTAAAACTTGTACATATATCATTATTATTGGTGTTATTATCATTATCACCAAACTGCGAATCTCATGTGTTTGTCGAGTATTTAAGATTGCAAAATTCAATAAGATAAAACCTGCCATACCTATAACGTTCCATTTCATTTGGAACCCAATAAAACCTTGAAGAATGAATGTTCATATTCTGGCTTCGAGAATTAATATACAAAAATTTGAATTTGCATAAACATCCGCAATCTAATTATCTTCGAACGTTCCCTACTCGAGAAATCAATTCTTTTTAGTTGGTTCCTTTAATGTTACATATTAACTATATAATTACGCTTCGAATATAAAATCTTGATACATATTTCTTAAATGCACTATCACTGTACAGTAGACTGAGCGAAGATGTATTCGCAAAAAAAATCGTCGAACAAACGCGTTCGATAATAAAAGAAATTAGCAGCAATAAAGTGGCACGACACGGTACGAAACGGCGCAAGAGGGATTGAACGTCGCGTCTCGTTCATTGACTAATGACACAATCAAAATAACGTTACGTGGGTCGCCGCTTTATCGCTAGTCATCGCAGATCACTACGAATGGGATGATTCGAAATGATACACATCGTGTAAGACGATACAGACCACGTTCTTGCGATTCATCCTTCTTTTTCAAATCTTACCTCATTCGGCTGAAATTAATTTTGTGCTCTCAATGGACCAAATGCGACAATTTTATTCTCAAAAGTAACAATATCTCCCACGAATCCAGTCCTTAGATATGTAATTAGATTCAGTTGATCTGCTGCAAGTCTTGCTCGTGAGTTCGACTAAAAGGACTAATAAGTGAATTATCCAGATTTCGAATATTTGAATTATTCAGATTTCTAATATTTGAATTATCCAGATTTCGAATATTTGAATTATCAGATTTCTAATACTTGAATTATCCAGATTTCGAATATTTGAATTATTCAGATTTCGAATAATTGAATTATCCGGATTTCGAATATTTGCATTATCTAAATTTCGAATATTTGAATTATCCAGATTCCGAATATTAGAATTATTCAGATTTCGAATATTAGAATTATTCAGGTTTAATATATTTCAATTATTCAGATTTTTCATACTTCCATTATTCAAATTTCGAATATTCCAATTATCCAATTTGCAAATATGCGAATTATTAAGATTTCGAGTACATATACAGATAACGTAGATTTTTAGTACTCGAATTATCCAGATTTCGAATACTTGAACTATCCAAGTTTCGAATAATCCAATTATCCTGTAAAGTATCATATTCGCAACGTGACGAATTACGCAAGTCACAGTTGATCACAAAAGTAACCGACCACGATAAATACTGCAATTCCCTCTCTATAATTGCGCTCTGTAGACCTCCTTATAATCGTGTCACCACTGAGGAGCTCGTAAAAAGGAGTGAAGTTGCAGAAACGTGTGTCTATTGCTCTCTATAATCGCCTTATCAGCCCTGAACGTTACTTATAAGAAGGTAATACTTTTTTGAGTAAAATTACAGATGATGAAAGTAAATAGTATACTCTTCCAACTCTTGAAGGAATATTTATTAGCTGTATTATTCTCTTAAAGAATATGTATGTATATACCTACTACTTATGGTGTAATCGACGAGAATCATGTGGGTAGGTAGTAAACTCGGCGAGTCCATAAACAGGAGCACCTTTAGCAGACCTTGACCACAAAAGGTCTGGGACCCAAAACAGCTCAGGCGTTTCAAAAATTTTACAATTGATATAAAAGGACACTAATTTAGGAAAGGAATGTTTTGCTCAGTTAATTCCTTAATGCCATGGTATTTACCTTTTGTCGACCATTAGGCCCAAACCTCAACTTACCTTCTCTTTATGGACCTGATGAATTTACTACCTGGCTACTTTACGGTCTATACTGGTTACTGAAATTTTATAGTATTCTGTATATAACAAAAGACAAGCAGAACCAACATTTCTTTAATGTACAGTAGTTCAGGTGATTTAACCTTTCAACCGTCCCTGTTCTGGTAACAGTACAATGGCGCCTGGATTCACTAGATCTAAGAATTCAACGTGTACGTATGCTCGAGAGTTTTTGTTATTACGACAAAGAATTTCGACTAATTATTTAAATAGAATAATTCCTATCGGGTAATTTATACGGCCGTTCTTTCTGTAACTGAATTTGAACAGGTGAGAGTTGATGTGGCCTCTTCAGAAAATCCACAGATCTTTGGAATTCCAGCTAGAAGCAGCAAGGCCTGACTATCGAAACGCATTCATAAGATAATGGGCAGTTCTGGTAAATGCTAATTGCTGAAGATTTTCGTATCCGTTGGTATTGACCCATTTTAAACGCGATAATCTCGTGGTGAAGGTTCAACGATGATCAACAGTGTGCATATTAAAAGTGTTGGTCAAATCGCTCGATGTCAACTTGTCCATGCATGACAACAAATGTTAATTATTAATTAACAACGCGATTTTACATAAATTTAGATGTTAAAACAATCCTCAACGGATCCATTGAAGAGTATTTTGACGTTAGCTCGAAGATAATTCATAATCGGCCATTTTGACAGATTATAAAAACCCAGTATTTTTGTATAGTAAAATGAAAAATTATAATATTAATGTGGACTGACAAATTGTCATATTACTCTTGAAAGTTTTTATTTTAACACAGCGTTATGGTTTCATGCTTTTATTTCTAAAATGAAATCCTGTTGATGACAATCGTTTCGATCGATTATATTGCCGAAGCGTTCAGAAGTTGGTGGGGAGGGGTGAGATTCAATTGAAAAAGACCTCGATCCATTTTAACTAATTGTGATCGTAGTTCTTAAACACAGAGGCCTAAGTATGCCGAAATTATTTACTCGAAATGAATAGCAAGAGACTGTTTTATTGCCTACAAGTCTCTGTACAAACTCTATTAAATAGGATAGTATCGATTACAAAGTGCAACAGTATTTTTTAGACAATAACATAATTTCATGAAAGACATTACTATAAATACGATGTAACATTGCTTAATGAATAAGTAGAAAATATACAATCAACAATATTTATCTATAGTAACCACATAGATAAGTACTCGTGGTTCGTCATATTACAATTAAACCGCAAAACCGCATACACTTAATGATTAGACGATATTTACATTGGAATTAACGAATTCACGTAAGAATAATCATGTAGACATAAAAACCTAATGTCAAAAGTATAAGGAGATTAGATATCAACGTATTAATACTATTAATTAAATTTTAGAACGAAATCAGTTAAGAATTACGTCATTTCAGATGTAATGCAATTCTTTGAAGGCTTGTTCAATGAAAAAGATAATATTTATGATATCTAACACTTAATATTTTGTTCTTTAAAGAAATAGAAATCTTTCAGAAATGGACATAAGACTAAATACATATCACTAATAAGTAATAACTATATACCAAATGTATATTATCACTTGACAAACTTAATTAGTTTCGATATCATTGGACCAATTGAAATTATATAAAAATACTTTGGTTCACAAGGTTCCATAAACTGACGACTCTAAATTCCTAATAAATCATTCTAATCCAGATTTTCCAAATTATCAGTGGTTTCTTAAATGGAACTGTATAATTTCATCTCCTGGAGTCTGTCTATCAAATAGTCTATCTAAGTTTATATTTCAGTCGACAGAGAAAACGAATTCGATACGAGCCATAAAATATTCAAGGACATTTATGCAAATATATCTTCTTGTGGACCAATTTATTAACATTGAAGTCAAACAAAAATTTCTATAACTTATAATTAATTTATCATTGGTATAAATTTTATTATTAAGTATAACGTTCGAAAGTAAATAAAAATCCACGGTTAATTCTATTAAACATTTGACTGCAACGAGTTTTAGAGAATCGTGTAAAATCCGGGGATTACATAATATCGTACACCTGATACAACGATTGAAGAATGCAACCAAAATAAATCATTTGTAAATGTTCAGGAACAATTGTCGGAAGAAGTACAACAATAGGCACGGATCTTTGTGCGCGTACCATGCAACGCTCGACACGAACACAACGGCCACGTGAGATAAAGCCTTCGCGGATACATTTCGATCTCCCTTCCCTCGATCTCTCCTCGCAATAATTTTGTTTAATGATGTTCCAGTTGTTTCGCGCTTTACACGACACACATTCGCACATACACACACGAGCCTATCGTTCCTCTTCCTGCTGGCTGATATCTCTCCTCTCGTGCGTTTTCGTTTATCTTTTTTCAGCTCCGAAATTCCAATCCCTGTCGGTACCATCGACTACTCCGACAATGAATCGCGTCAATGACAAATAATAAGTCCAGGGTAAAAATGATCATAGGCAGGGCCGTTCCTGGGTTGTTGGCCGTCCAGATGAGAAAACAGTATCGCCACCCTTATTAATTTAATATTATTCAATTAAGAATTTAATATGCAGTGTTTATATATATATATATATTTTTTTTTAAATGAAACCATTTATTTTTTAAAGATCTTTGTTTCATTTTATGAAAATAAAAAATATTTTTTAATTTTTCTTTTCATAAAGTGAAACAAAGATCCTTAAAAAATGGTTTTATTTAAAATGAATATTTTATTCCATATATAAGTACGAAACTAACACATAACGTTTGTAATAATAATCTTACGGCTGATAAATAGCGACCATTAATTACCCACACGAATTTAATCCACCATGACATTCACATTGATGTTGACACTAACGTTGACATGGGCAGTAACATCGACAGTGACATCGGCATTCACATTCGCGATGACAATGATAGCAACATCGAGAGTTACATTGAAATTCAGATTGAGGATGACACTGACGTTGACATGGGGCGTAACATCGACAGTGACATCGGCATTCACATTGGCGGTGACATGGGCAGTAACATCGATAGTGACAACGGCATTCACATTGGCAGTGTGAAGTGCCGTAACGTCGACAGTGTCATCGGCATTCACATTAGTGCTGACGAGGGCAGTAACATCGACAGAGACATCGACATTCACATTGATGATGACATTGACGTTGACATGGGCAGTAACATCGACAGTGACATCGGCATTCACATTGGCGATGACATGGGCAGTAATATCGACAGTGACATAGGCATTCACATTTGTGATGACCAGGGCAGTAACGTCGGTCGGGAATGCACTTTTACTATTTTAACGTTTTTAAGGTAGCTTCCGTATTTGGTATCGTATCTACCTGGGGCTCCATATAGCACTTTATACTTTTTAGCAATTTTACCAATTTAATTTGAATGATTAATATTTTAAACTACTTCAAAATACTAATGGAAAACAAACTTACAGATAAATGGAAAAAAAAACAAAAATTTTGTTTCCTTATTGTAAACAAAATTTCATTTTTGTTTAATTTTCAAGAAAAAATTGGAAAGTTTATCGAACAAACCAAAGAACGACACAAGACCCTAATTATCACTAATTGTAGATGTACATTTACTGCATGTTAGTCTGACTGTAAATAACAATTATATCGACAATTTTAATCAGTTTTCAAGTGAAAGTAAATACTGAGTTCGCTAATGCTTCAGGAACACATTTTCATGGCTATAAGAAAATGCAAAAAAAAGAAAACTGATTTTTTTATCTGCTAAAGTAGAACACCCCCTTAAAAATTTCTTTTAACTAATTATTACGAGTACTGTATAGATTATCATTCAGACAGTTTTATATTTTTTCCGTGTACTTTCGTGTCACTCTGTACCGTCTCTCGTCCATTGTTCAGAGATGCACTCTCGCCAGTCTATTTAGATTCTATCATCTAAATGCAAGTAACGCGCGGTCTCCGCTCGGTCTGCCAGATCGGTGAAAGACAGAGAGGCAATGGGAACGAAAGAAGGTGAGGAGAGTGGAATGGCGGCGCAAGGTATAAAAATTCACGGAATGCAGTTACTTTCATTTATGGCCTAATCCTTAGGAATCGTCCACAGCGTTGCCTCCCCTCGAGGTTGCGCCCCGTTAGTCGAGGTAAATCGCACGGTTTTGCGACGCACATTATCCTTTTCCAGTTTAACCTTTCTGTGTTTCGCTTGGACAGCCACTTTCGATTCGGTCTATGCAAAGTGTTCACGTTATTACGGGTCCAGTGTTTTTCCTGCACCAGGTATATCGTCGATTTAGTTCTCAATTGTTCTATCTTCACTAATTTCTAAACTGAGTACAGTAAATCCTCGATGAGTGCTCGAAGACTCCTCGACGCTGAACATTAAATATTTCATAAACTAATGGCCATTTGGAACTGAAACAAATATCATTGGCTTCAGAATTTCAAGTTCTACCACAGTTCTAAAGGAGGAACCTTCGAACACTTATCGAGGATTTACTGTACACTGAGTTTAAAGTATACGAAGTTGAATATTATAAAAGCTGGGAAGTAATGAAACATACTATAATATCATCTACTGAATAGCTATTTATTACAATATTTACCACAATTTTATCTTATTAACAACATCAATTTATAATTGTTGGTAGTATTAGGAGATACAACCATTAAGAGAAAAAAATTTGCAAAGTTTCAGTGTTAGGACTTCAAAGAATAGTTGTTGTTTTCTGGGTTGAATTTTCTTTATATTATGATAAATTTGTATTCTTTGGACCACGTGAATTAACGAAATTTTTTTAGAAAATAAACTTAAAACAGTTAAGAACTCGGGAGACGATGTGTAGACTGAAAAAGGAAACAATTTCGCTATATTTCATAGATAGTATGATGGCATGAATTTAATCAACTCCTCTGCTTAAACACATTATCAGCCAGCAACTAGTTAATGGATTTCTTAGATCCAACGATCAACTGCCAAGGAATTATTATTACTTAAATTATACTTGCAAATTACAATCGTAAAACATAGCAACGTAATGTAACGTTTTCTTCTTTAAGCCTGATTTAAAAGTGAATAATTGACTTTTTATCGATAAAAACTGAAGTTAAAGCGCATACTAACAGGCTACTTTATATTAAAAACACAGGCTGTTAAAGATAACCAAAATTAAATTAGACAATAAATATCACAATGGGAAACGTAACAATGTAAGATAACGATTTCTTCTTAAATCCTGATTTATAGGTAAATAAATGGCTTCTTATTAATAAGCACTGAAATCAAAAAACCTGTCAATAGACTACTGGTCAGTAAAGTGTTCAGACAACTTTCCCCTGATACATTCAATAATTGAGAACTACCTTGGAACATGAGGAAATAAAATTGAACAACAAGCTCAGTGTATCTCAATATGCATACCTACATAAATTTCTCAAACCAGTTAAAGGATCACTACATGGGCTGTAGAAGCAAATAGAATGCTACTAGTTTAATAAATTTACATTTCTTACCTGCAACAATAACACCAAGTTTTTCTGGTAAAAAAACTTTCCAGGAATGATACACCATATTTACAGACACAACAGCTGCAATATATGACTCTTTAATTGTTTTCAGCGAATGTTAGCTTCGTGAAAATTCATATGTGATCAATGAATCATGTATAGTTATTGAAAATATACATATTGAGATTTCACTTTTTATAGCTGTCTATTTTACGCGTTAACCCTTCGCAGCCCTCAGTTGTAATATCCCAAAAAGGCAGTTTGGAGATGAATACGATTGGGAATCATTGGTGTAACTATGATTTTCTGTCTATGGGGGAGCAGATCCCCTGAATTTTGCCCATAAAACTCCCCATCAGGCATCTGTATGTGTTTTAACCCTGTACGTGGGATGCACAAAATAAAATTACACATTTTACCATAATTATTTACATATTTATTTAACACTAAAACTAAGAATAGAAAGATATAAACATGTTTGATGAAGATATAAACAAAAAATATGTTTACCTGCACAAAATTAAGTAGTTGGTAAATGTAAAGAAACAGAAACAACATTAAAGATGTTTTTAATTCAACTTTCTTTGCTGTCTGTTTTAGATATGGGAACTGGTGGACAGCAAGACGGGCTATCTGACGCGGAGCGGATTGTATAAGGGGCTTGCTCTAGTCGCGTTTGCTCAGCATGGAAAACAACCCAGCGACAAGCTCTTGGAGAACTCTGAATCTCAAGGTAGACGCTGCTTTTAATTGCCTCTGGTAAAGCAATTTTCTTACGCGTAGAAATCGTCTACGGCAAACAACGTTCAAATTAATTACATTTTCCTACTTCTGTTTCTTCTCCTCGAAATCATCCGCCTGATGGACAATTTATATTAGGGTATTTGTCAACCTATCTACCTATCTATAATAGGAAATTATTTTTTTTGTTCAAGAATATGTAGCACAGATTCTGCAAACATGAGTTAAAAACAAATTTAACTCCCCTGTTAATGAGTTCATTTAGTTGAAAATCAAATATTATTATAATGGTGGTCTTATTCTATTTATACCAGGGATCAAACTAAACAATCATATTTCGTTTTTACAAAAATTCTGTTTGAACTTATATGATTCGTTTAAGAAAATATCTGTTCCTGTGGAGTTTTTATGGAAAGAAATGTTACCCTTAGGAATAACGGTGAATAACTACCAATTTGAATTACACCGTATTACTAACATTCGTGTGAAGAAACCAGGTTCTTAATGGTATCACTGACCAGCGCAATCGCTGGTTGCTTTTCTTATCGGTGAAAAGACACACGGTTATCACGACTGAAGGAGATTCACCGGAAATGTACCGTTCTTCCGGCAATTTCTCTTACCAGCACTTCATCATGCGCACACTTTCGAAATCAATTGAATTGAAAATAGCGTTTCCGTTCGACTTTGGTGCTGTGAGTAATTTGTTAAGTCTTCGTGTCCTTTTTAAAAGAAGCCAGATCGGCCATCTTTTTCATTTCAATTCATTTATCGATAATTCTTTTACGTGAATTAATTGACTTACTTTCTGAAACTCGTCTACTATCTTACAGATTTTATTACTGACAATTACTAACATTTTGTATTTTATGGTAAAGCGTGTTTTCCACAGAATAATTGCATAAAAAAACGGTCTTGGTGTTTATAGTTATAATAGTAGTTATAGTACCCTCTGTAAAATGTTTTTTTTATCTACTCTACCAACAAGATCCTACACAGAATGAAGTCACAATTCCATATTCTATAATTCTCTGTATTAAGTTACCACATACATAAAAATACTTCTTAACAGCTTTTTGAAACAACTTTATACCAGCAAGATCCTACACCGAATCGAATATTTTATTAAGTTACCATATACATAAAGTACTATAACACATCTTTATAGCTTCTAGAAGCAATTTTTAATAAACAATTTTTTTCATTCCTTTTTTTAACTTTCAGATACGCGACCCATTGTTATTCTAGCTTTCGGAATTTCTGACTTTTATGAAATTTAATAACAATCCAACCGATTGCTATAAATAACGAACAAAGAATATTTGTGTATGCGACCGTTGCGAATTAGTAACATTGTTTTGCAGAAGTTATGGTTGAAAATTTAACGTTCACGCGGATAAGCGTGGCTGGGAACGCATCCGCGAGAAAAGTGACTGGGAATGAGTCTCTCAGCTCCGCTTTTATCGTGAACACGTAGCAAAGTACCGTAGGTCAGGAAAGTCCTCTCGAGTATCGAGGTTGCGGTTACGACGATCATTATCTTTCACGTCGCGGTAAACAATACCGAAAGAAATTGCTTGTGGCCGCGGCTAAACTTGCAACGATACATAACAGTACCTATCGATTGGAACGACTGATTCTGTCATCAAACCAAATAAATCCAAAATATTTCCACTGAACAAACTATTTCGAAAATATTCTAAGAATATATCCACTGATGAAACTATTTCCAAAATATCCACACTGATCAAAAATATTAGGGCTTCCCATAACAAGGGGGAATCAAGAATTTAAATTTCTAATAATTATGATATTAAAGTAATTATCGTACGTTGGGAAATACAGATAATCTATTTGGGACTAATGTAATCCGTTCAACCCTTTAAGGCCTGAATTGTGTTACCGTTATTTTTCTTTATCGCAATTTTTATTCCAGATATGTACTCGAAAATTGTTCAGATACGGTTTTTTATTTTCTTTATATTTTTATTCGAATAACTAAATATAATGTTTATGAGTGCTGGCACCGTTTTATAACATCTCAGAGGCCTTCAAAGAATTAGTAAATACTTTCCAGTCAGCCAAACCAGCAAAGCCAAATTTTGCCAAACTTGCACAGAGATTGGCAGCAGATTAGCAGCAAGTCTTGGAATATAGCCCTGGTTATAAATTGGCCTAGGTTCCAAGAGTTGTTGCTAATTTGCTGCCAATTTGCTTCACTATTTTGTCAGCAAGCATTGTCTGAAAACCCCAAGTTAAATGCGGAAACAGATGGCTATGGTTTTTTAGATAAATTTTGTCATTATTTGCTGGCAATTTGCTCGAAACTTACATACATCTGGTTCTCAGGGCATGTAAGTCCTAGTTAGGTTCTAAGTATATTGGTTCATGGCAGCATTTTATTTTAACATAAGTAATACTGCAAAGTACAGTCAGGACATACAGCGTTAAAAATCACCCTGAGAACTGTCATATTATTCTACTTATTCCTGTCTGCTTCACAGAATTACCGGTTCCTGTTCTTGGCGACCTTTCGGAAGTGACGCTTCTGGCTCAGAGGTTGCTCAAAGGCAACAATCCGGCTAAATTGAACCTTACGTACACGGACATTTGTAATCTGGACACTATAGAAGTCAATCTGGTGCCAGAGAAGAAGGGGATCTTTTTGAAGCACGTGGAGTACCAAGTGACGAGCAAGGTATCTTTTTGTTTGTTTCATTTCAATGTACACAAACGTTTAGTGCGTTCACTATAAACAGTCATTGCCAACCACTAATTATTTACTTAACAGAAAAAATTCAGTATTTATAGATGTAATTTTCCCGAAACAATATTTACTCCATAATGTCGGTTATTATTACCACGGTATTATTAAAAAGTATTATTGTTCTGCTAATAAATTCAAACAACCGTTATATAACAGAGCAGTTGGGTTTTAATAATGATCCACGTACGATTATCGGTATAAAATGGACACGTGGGAAAAACTAGCTAATAGAAAATACACTATTAAAGAATAGAAATTATAACTGTTCCATAACAAGTATGAGAATACAATATGTGCTACGAAGAAGACTGCATTGAAAGTCGTGATGCACCTTAAACCGTATAAATTGTAAACAGATAATGATCAAAAAATTTATTTAGGAACTGTATTGTCAGGGATTTAATGAAATCCACTGTGCCCATATTACTTACTGTGAAACCATACTATATACGTGAAATTAACAAAGAACCATTAGATTAACGCCATTTTATTTCTTGAACTATTGAAAATGTCAAAATTATTGCAAACGATAGTGATACTAATAAATAATAACAAACAGTAAATATAATTTTATTGCTTTTGTTTCAATCGTGTTATACAGGGGGTGACTTTATTGTGGGACGACACAATGGCATCCCCGATGATCCCAAGAAACTTTAATGTCCTCTTAAAAACATTGAAACATAATACAATGTATAATTTGTACAGTAGTTTATAAAATAATCAAAGGATTCATAGACGATTTTATTAACTGAAACACGTATAATGGTAGAACTATTTAGGTATTACATGATAACAATACCCTGACGAACTAGGATAAATATTCTAAATGTAGAATCTTCGACGCTCTCCCCATTCAGTATTTAAATCGTAAACGAGAATTACGGAGTAATGGATTGAAAACAGTTTTTATTTTCAGAGATTTAATTCCATCGTTTATAGACGCTACAATGATTTCGTATCGTTACACGAGCTCCTCTTGGCAAGATTTCCATACAGGTTGATACCAAAGCTTCCACCGAAGAAGATCGTAGGAGGTAACATATTTTATTTAGTTATTTAAACATATTAATACAAACACTACATAGGACTTACTTTCTCTAAAAAAGCCAAATTATCCTTCCAGTCTACCTAATTTCTCCATCACTTCCGTTTCTTTCCTTCTCTTAGATTTAGATTCGAACTCTTCACAAGTAATACTCGAATTCTAAGTGCTAGTGAGATACGGATAACTGATTGAATCATTATCATTCATTGTATCAGGCATTTAACTGTTAACAAATTAATTATGTTCAAAAAGTATCGATAAATAAATATAATTTTCGCTAAACTGCACACAATTGAAAAGAATAGAAAACTTCTGATCGAAGTACTCACAAAAGGTTCGAACCCACTCGGCCAGGGTTCGAGTATACTCGGTTCGAACCTCTTTCGCCTGGGTTCAAGTCTACTTAAAAGAATTGCTTTCCTTTTTCGAAATATGTATTTATAAAACTATCCAGTTAGATTCGAACCTACTTGTAATATATCCATCTCTAATTACACCTACGACACTGTAACAGTTTCCTACCACATCAAAGTCAAAATCATTCCGCATTAAAAAAGATTTAAAGAATCAGTCCAAGAAACTTCGATACAACTGAACTGCTACGGATCAAAGTGGACCCGTCCATATTTCGAGGGCTAATCGTAGGATTCTACTTTCGACAGCGGACTCTCAATTCCTGGAGGAAAGAAGACGATCCCTTTTACGATTTCTCACGGTTATCGCACGCCACCCAGTCGTGTGCAAGGATCACATCGTGCAATTCTTCTTCACCTACACCGGCGAGGAAACACAGCACAAGATTCGCGAGGTGTTCAGGCGAGTGCCGGACGAGTTCGCCACGTCGGAACTGTCCTCGAAAGCGAAGGAATTGGTACCGCCGGAAACGTTGACAGAGTTCGCGAACAGCCGCGATCAAATCAGAGTGATACTGCTTGGGATTTCCCGGCTGAAGAATATCGCTGACTGTCTGGCGATCAGATCGCACAGCTACGCCGTGGACATGGCGGAGCTGGGCACGCAGCTGAGTAATTTGGCCTCCGAGCCGCATGGCGCCACCGCTTGGGCCACCGGTGGGTCCACCATTTGGCAGGAGATGAAAAAAGGATTTCATATAATTTCGAAGTAAGTCGTATCCGCGTCACCGTGGTTAAATTTAGTGGTTAGAAGTATGGATTGTAAATTGGGTTGCTTAAAATTGAGTTAGGATGAGGGGAAAGCTTTTGAAAAAATCGAACGTTTCTTGTACGAGATCATCCTATGAGTTTTCACTTTTTGATACATAGTACACTCACGAGCAAACTCGACTTCCATGAGGGGAAAAAGTGGCATAGGGAAAGGGCCTTCTACCATTTGGTTTCGGAAGTTTCTGAAAATTCCAAATTAACATGCATTTTAACATTTGAAATATATTTACCAAGGCGGTTGTTCTCCCACTCCACTTGTTTCCAAAGTAGGTGCTGAGAAGATCTGAGGGAGCGTTCTAGTTATATTACTTTGTATTCAATTTAACTGTTTAAGATTCAAAGATTACACGCACTAGTACACTTGGAAATTTTCATAATAAAGATAGTTTACCCGAAGGGGGCGCTGAACAAACATAAATTTTAAAAGGGCGCGGTGAGCCAAGAAAGGTTGGGAAACTATGCCCTAACAGAAGCCCAGTTTGCTCCTGAGGGTACATACCATCAAAGGATTTTGCCTTCTGAACTCTCACATAAAATCATTAGCTTTTGAGTATACTCTGTGTAAATCGATTATATTCAGAGAAACAGTAAAACGCCAAGAATCTTCAATCTAGATAGATTATCACCAAATTTAGTCCGTCAATTGTAAAGGTTGATACTTGAATTGTCAGTTCTGATTAGCCCAATATAAAAAAGACATTTCGAAGAAACGATAAAATATGGGATGCAGTATAGTAAATTATACCATCAGCCGCGACGCGACTCGGAAACACCAACAAGAGTTACTTGAATTGGATCGACGAATGTTTCATGGATCATGTTCCACGGATATTTCCCCTATTTGACAGCCGTCGTGACATTTTCTCCTCGGTTAAAACGTTCGAGAATCCCTCCCAAAAAAAAGGCTCAACATATGGATCGTCGAAGAGACCCTCACACGCGATCGTCGTTGCAGAGAGTTCAACTTGCTCTCGTCGAGAGCGCTTCAGCAGGCGGTCAGGGAAGAGACGATGGTCTGCGAGAGGCTGAACCTGCTTCTGGACATTCTGGTGGCGCACAGAATATTATGCGAGAGGCACGAGCGGGGAGTGAGCGCCGATCATCAGCGGGCATTATCCACGATGCTGTCCTTAAAGAAACGTCAAATGCAAGGAGTCATCCGCGGCACTGATGCAAGTATATTAATATAAATCCTCCGCGAGTGACGATTCACAGCCTTAAGAAATGTATATTTATCCGGTGACTTAACTCGCCTCATTGTTACCGTCTCTACACTCATTACGTGATTATTCTGAAATTGCCCAAGGTCTTTTATATTAACGAGAGGGGAAAAATGTGATAATATATCATCTCTAACCTGTACGTTATCTTACGTAATTCGTTCAAATCTACCATACGGACAAGCCTGTGCTCGGCTACCGGCGCGTTTCTTCGCAGAAAACGAATGCCTAAAGGCAGTCTGTCACGACATACAACAAACACAAATACAGTTGAGCGATTCACTCACGAGAAATACTTTCAAGTAGTTTCAAGAGCAACTCAGGACAGTCAATGATATTCTATCACAATTTCGTCGAGTGAGAAACATAATGTCCGGCGAGCGTGGTTTCACCCCTTAGAGTCGCGTCTCAGCCGATAAAAAAAATACGTATCCGTTATTTTTGACTGCTTAACAGACATACGAAATTTCATCAAAATCGGAGGGGGACACTTCCGTGCCTTCCCTTGTCAGTCACAAATGCACGACTGCCTTAACGATTGAATTTCTTTCTGTTTGACGTGCCGTAGACGGACACGGTTGAATACCTGGAAAACAAGATGGTCGCCCAGGAATCCGTGATCGCGAATGTGGAGCTACGGAACTGCTTCTCGTTACACTGTTTACACATGGAAACGCAGCTCGTTCACGCGCATTTAGAGATACTCGCCACGGTGCTGCAGAGCCTCGTAAACGTTCAAATACGCGGCCATTCCGAGGTAAGATTATTCGACTGTTCGCATGAAATTCAGAGTATATAACCATTGTGACGTTTTATGCTACCGAGAACATGAGGAATCGGTAAGTTTACATCTGGACGGAGGTGACGGGAGGATTTTAGTTTGGTCATACAGACTCCTCTCGATTATCGTCTGGCTTGTCCTACACGATTATTATCGAGACGTCATCCCCACCACTGGGGAGGCCGTGGATCCTGCCAAGCGCATACTTTGCTGCCCCTACGCTTTTGTTGCCGAGGGGGCTTCGGCCACAAAATGAATTTATGACGGTCTGAAGCATTTCTCCCTACAAGATTATTGTCTCGGCGTGGACCCGAGTTCGGGACGATAATCGAGAGGAGTCTGTATATGTTATTTCCCATTTAGAGTGAATACTTCACGGTTAATTCAAATATTTAAAGGTGAAATACTTTCTTGAACTTAAATTCCTAGATGAAATAATTTTTTATGTGGGGAAATGAAAACTTTGAACTTTCGTATACATTATAGGTGTCCCATTTCAATCGACTCACTCGATATCTCTGAAACTATTGACGATATTAAAAAATGTTTCAGACGAAAGTTAAATGGTACCAGCGGGCACACTTTCTGATATAACTTTTTTCGACAAAAAAAATCGACCCTTTTAATGTGAACAGTAACTTTCTGCTTCATAGAACAATTCATTGAAAAAAAGATTTTAGGTATAAAATCGGAAATTACCGGTAACTCAATCTGATACAAACCCGCGAACTGTTGAAATGGATTGTTACCCGGACGAGTTGATAAATAAATATTATTTTAAACATGCCATAGCTTGCCGAAGTGTGGAAATTGATAGAACCAACGATCATGAAGTGTTTGCCGGAGAAGTCGACGAGTGGATCGAACGGAATTTCATAAGGAGGAGAAAGTCTCTTTCGCGTCAAGTAGCTCGTGTTTTGTGATTAGATCTTAACGACTAGTGCGCAAGGTAAGGATACGGAAAAAGGAAGACTCGGAGGTATATTATAACATAGGATTATATGCTACCGCCTCTGAATCCGTACGATTAAGAGAGCATTAACTGTATTCGACAAAAATATTATAAGCGAATTACGCGTGACGTTAATAAACTGGAATTATTTTTAAATATCGTGGTGCAATACATATCACAACACGCGGTAAACACACGTATAGACACAGGATGTACGTGCATGTTTGAAACGTATGCAAATTCAAAGACTTTTTAAACATTCCTTGTTGTGTACTTAATATATTTTATGATCTGATTAAACAATCATATGCTGTCGTGTATATAATAAGTTACGCTTTTCTCTGTGAAAACAATAGATAAATAGATAAAACATCTGTATAAATGAACAAAACGATTGTAAATAATTTGGTTACTGAGATACTATGTTTTTATATGAGTTAGAAGTCTGACGAGTGTTAATCATGATTCTCCTGTACCACGTTGACCGTGGACACGCTGAATATTTTACACACATTTATATACGATACTCGCCTTTGTGTAACAGTAATGAAATATATTGTTACTATATAATCGCATTAATTTACTCTCATATTCCCGCTAGGATCAGAATTAATTAAATTTAAAAACGAAATACCAGATTTGACTTGAACAAGTTTGTAATATTTTATAATGTTGTTTAAATATTAATGGAACTTTTATACTTACGTATATGCTTATGGAGGTATTAAAGGATTTTTTTACATCATATACTCAAATAACGAATAAGTTATGTAGTTTTCGACGTTAATGACAACCTATATTGTATCAAAAGTTAAGATGAATGACCACTTCATTGATTGCAGTACTACATAGCATAATTAGATACACAGTATTTTAAGCATACTAAACGGAAAATCAACAGACAATATTTGAAAACTCACTTCCTTCGGATATATAGTAATGATAATATTTTTGAGACATACTTTTTTAAATTGCAATCACTAGGAAATAACAAAACATATATTTCATTACCTTAATTTGAATGCATATAATCTGTTCCCTACTTTAAGATGTACTTTGTTGATGTGTATATATCTCTCTTCTATATGTTCAGCTAAATAGTGATTTAACTTATTTGTCAAGGAGGATGTAAGATTGCTTAAACTTGCTGTTTCATCGCCGAGACACCACAGAAAGCTGATGTGGTATGAAGAATCCTATGAAATGAAAAAAAATCTGGTTTAGTATGGCGGATGATTCGCAAAAGAAAATATTGGTGCGAACATATTAATACAGTATTCAAGGGCAAAGAATTCTGTGAAGTTTTCGAACGTTTTATATGAATTATACAATTAAAATCATAATATTTTACTGAACATGTCTTACCTCATAAAAAGGTGGCAATTTGTACTCTACAAGAGAATTATTAATATCCTTTACAAAATTATCTAAAGTTCCTTTGTAATCAACACATTCTATCCCAAGAAATGTACGTGTTTTTTCTTCATTACAGTATGTCCGTACATTCAAAAATTCTAAACGAAATTGATTGGTCTGCTCGCATAACTTTTTAATTTCCTCTACAAAGGATTCAATCCAATGGAATTTTAAAATTAAAGTTCTTGTTATGCTAATATGAAACTCTTCAGAAAATATATTACATTTCATTGGTAATTCATTCGATACTGATAGCATCCATAAAAGCATGGTCTCACTAGGTTCATCTAAAATTTGAAACCATTAGAGTATTTTAACCAATATCATTAAATGATACTAATAATTCTTTTCATTATTGTACTAATAATTCCTTTTATTATTACTAACAGTCAATGTAAACTAAGGTTGCCCAATTCCCACGTTCATGTTTGAAACTTCTTATTCGTCCATTGTGTTGTGATGGATCATCACTAAGTTCTTCGTGATGTGGAACACCTTTCCATGCTGCAATACTCCCAGGTAAGGGTAAACTGTAATATTAAAATAATAAATTTTAAACACCTATGTTAATCAAGCCAGTTACATCTAAATAAGAATGTTGGATTTCTTTATTTCTTTGATTAAAAGAAATAATAAAACCCTTAGAAATTAAAGGTATTTCATAAATATGTATAAATATTTACTAGAAAAGTGCACAAAGAGATATTCCTTTAAATAGATATAATTATTCATAAAAACATTTCTATCGATATGTTAAACACAGTTTATTATATTTTTTTATTGCGTGAATAGACATATATTTAGTTGTGGAAGTACACATCTATATCCGTCTATATATACTCGTATGATTTCGTAAAACACATTTTTCTTAAATTAACTCGTTCAATATGTTGATATGTTCCTTATAAATGGAATTTACAAATTGGAAACGCAATTGTCAAAAATAAAAAAAGTAGATACCGTTCAGAAACTTCATTGGATTTATTATTGTTATCCTTAATAACTTCATCATCTTCAGAATCAGAAGTGTATGTACTTATTAATCCTAAACCTGACATTATACACAAATGTTTATACTAAAAATATGATCTTTCATTCGTTGAGGTTATATTCTGAAATTGTCATTACTGTTAGTTTATTATACCAAAATATAATACATGCAGTCACTGTTTGTTCACATAGTATAAACCTTCACCGATCCACCTTAAAAATTTGATACATATGTGTTTTTAAAAAATGAAATTTGTAAGAGAAATATTTATCTCGAAAATTCTTTTGCTCTTTGAACTGTGTTTGAAAGATTAATTTGAACATGTGAGTATGTTACATATGACATGCATACATACAGTATATGTATAACATAGTAATTCCACATTCCAGTGCAATGTTTTCAGGGTTCAATCTAGAACTTAATTAGAAAACACTTGTTCCTTTATTATTCATATATTCTAAATTAATTACAAGTCATAGGTACACAAAAAACAGCATATGTACAGACATTTAAACGTTTATGTACAATTTATATTTTATAAAATTAGAAGCTTATACATTTATATTACATTATACCTATTATTCATCAATATCATATTCTTCACATTTCATTACATTTGTCAAATTTTGTAACACACATTTCATTCGCTGAAATCTTCTTCATCACTAAAATATTGGTTTCTTTTGTATCGTTTTCCTGGTTTCTGAATTAATTGGTTTTCTTCCTCAAATACTTTACTTCCTACTCTTTGACTTTTCTCAAATTCTTTTTGTTTATGCTAAAATATGAAGTATTATAAAATGATTGTGCTATATGAGTTATAGTTTCATATTATGTATATCATAAAAAAGTCTATTAAAACCTACATTAATATTATAATCACTGCTCTAATAAATATTTATTACAATTTCACTAAATATTTTTATATCTCTGAGTACATATAAGTTGAAGTTCATAATGTTTAATGAAACATTAAATGTTCAAAATAAAGATAAAAATAATCTGATTATTATTTTGTTTAAATAGAAATAGTATTCAAATAAATAGTACCTCCAATGCAATTGCAGCACTTAATGTTTCTACTTCTTCATCCCAATTGACATCTACTAATTCATCGTCACTATCTATTGAACAGTGAGTTGTAGATGGGATATTAGTAATCTTGTACTTCTGTCCAATTCGATTGTTTTTTATTGGGGGATTCCTTGGTCCTAATGTATTGTTTCTGGAGTTACATGACAACTGACCCGCCCCTCCATGTTCATAACTCTGAGATTTATCTGGATAATCTTTTCCAGTGTGTACTTCTTCATCTGAATTGTCCTCTATTAACTCTCCATCACTATCTATTGAACAATAAGTTGTGAATGGACTATCATTAGTCTTGTGTTTCTTTCTAATTCGAATCTTTTTTATTGGTGGATTCCTTGGTCCTAATGTATTGTTTCTACAATTATATGACAAATGACCCTCTTCTCCACATTCATAACATTGAGATTTATCTGGATAGTCTCTTCGACGAATAAATTCAGTACTGCGTCCATTATCAACTGCTATAGAACTTTTAACTGTACGACCTCCTACCTATTCAACATTATCTATTAACAATACGATGTAACAAATGTTATTACATGAACAATATAATAACTTACTTCAGTGTTATTTAAACCTTTTGCACAAGAAAGAGCATCTTCAGGAGTAAGAAATAATACAAATGCAACACCACGACTTCGGCGTGTGGTTTTGTCTTTCATTACTGTTACTCTATAAGCAATGAGAAATAACATCATTGAAAGCAGATTTAATTGTTGGTATTTCAAGGTTGCTTCTCATTTAAAAATTTAATGCCTTTTACAGCTTATTTTTTATTAAAATAATTCAATAATATATCATACATATGATTAATTTAAACAATTCATGTAAGTTTATAAGTGATGCCAAGATATTTTTAACTTACTTTACAATTTTTCCATAAGTCTGTAAAAGTTGATGTATATCATTGTTTGTTAATGAAAAAGGTAAATTTGAAATGTAAACTGTTGATTTACTGGGTACTACTCCACCACTCATTGCTTTCAATTATATAGTTTTATCAAACTATAATATCCATTTACCTTAATCTAAAATGAAAACAATATTTTATATAATAATAAACAGTTGACACAATTTATTCCAGAAATATTACAATCTAATAATATCATCAGTGAATATGATTTATTTATGTTTACTTCAGATTTATCTTTACTCGAAGACTACAAATGACTACAAATGTCAAAAAACACGGTTTCCGAGCATTTAGAACTAATATGTAGCGCCATCTCTCGGTGATAACGGTATCGGTGTTCTCCGTCGGTGTCGACGCGTACCGAACGATGCCGAAGATGGTCGGAGCGGGCGAACGAGAGAGAGCGAGAGCGGTAGAGCATGCCGCGGTATCGGTGCTCTCCGTCGGTGTGACGCGTGCCGAGGAATTTCTGTGGTCTATGGGGGGAGGTGTGCGAGCGAGTGAGTACGGTAGAGCGTGCCGCGGTATCGGTGCTCTCCGTCAGTCCAACGTGCTAGTGACGTACGTCTCAATTCAACAGGAACAAACCTGCCCACTTCCTCACTTTCTCGTGAGCCGTCGCGGAGGGTGGGCGCGCGTCTCGTACTCGTCTTTTCTCTTGTTACTAACCCATTGTTTGTTGCAGGCATTCGACAACCATCAATTTATTTACTGTGCATATTATTAATTTATTTACTGTGCATATTCTTGTGTCCCCTCTCTTGTTACTAATCCCTTGTATGTTACAGATGTTCGAGAA
>NW_015374156.1:1910522-1927542 GCF_001272555.1 Dufourea novaeangliae | reverse complement strand
AAACGAAATGATCGATGGAACTTTTTCCATTCCGTCTATCTCTTTCGTTTGAGTATTAGCGACTACGTAGCGTTAAATTTGTTATTTCGTATTAATAGCATTAATTCGTATTAATTAGAATATTAAGATAATATTAGTTCTAAGCTGAAGAACGAAGACAACCGACGAGGGAACTTAGTTTTTTATAGGTTTAGGCTCAAGAAAGAAGTCATCCGCCGAGGGATTTTAGTATCGATAGTATTATATAGTTAAGATTTAAGTTATTTATAAGGTTTATTGTGAAAGGTGGGTAGATGTAGAACTTGTGATTCCATCTACTTGCCTTGGGCCTCCACTCGCAGCAACCTCCTCGTGGTGAGGCCTGGGCAATCGGTATTGTCATCGGTAAAGTACTATAAACTGAAGACAATATCGAGCTAATGGCTGCGAACTTCTAATCTATCTCATAAAACCACGTTCTATATTACATCGAACTAGGATTATTTCATAAATCGATATGAGATTCAAAGTGTAAAAATGTCTAGTACTCTGAATGTTTTAGAAACTTATTCGAGATAAAGATGTATGGAACTACTGAAAATTACTTTAGATTCCTTTTCCTTATTCTGTAAATTCTTTGATTGGAATATGAATGTTGCTGGAAGTATGAACATTTTCACAGGACAATGATATAAATGGAACTGTAAAACTTTTTTAAGTGTTACAGCGATATTTCGTTGGCCTCCGTATTAGCGCACTGTGCCGAACGCGGATAGCATGATGTTGTAGTCGCAAGGGAGCAATTGAATCGAATAGACGTATTGTACCGTAGCGCATCGTATTGTATTTCAAACTTCTATATTATTATAATTTATATCTATATATGTATATTCCAATAAACATACGTCAGGTAATATAAGCTTCATTTCATCGAATTGTCTTAAATATAACTGCATAAATATTGCACAATCCTATACTAATTATAGTTGTCTGGTTCAACAGGTTACTACAGAAACTAACTACTGCCTACGTCTTTTAAACCTGGGCTGTAGTAGTATCTGCAGAAACTGCCATGGTTGCTGGGGTTATTATATAATTTGCTCACGGAAGCACGTACAAGTGTCAGGTAGATTTCGACAAGTTGCACGAGCAACATTAGACCGAGCTCGAGAGTTGTACGAGCAACAACGGTAGAGGATCACGTTTCAAAACTCTTGCACATGCTCCGGGGGTTCCATGACCCCGCGTTCTCGCCACGGAATCTCTGGCGCCTCCACCGGGGGTTCCATGACCCCGCGTTCACGCCACACGGGGTTCCAGGCGCCTCCACCGGGGGCTCCATGACCCCGCGTTCTCGCCACACGGGGTTCCTGGTAGAGATGGCGTGAACTGCTACTTGTGAATCACTCGTGATTCGATCACGTTCGTTCCCAATCACGGTGATTTTTCACAGTGATTCGTGATTTCTCGTGATCGTTTCTGATTGGTGGAGAAACCTAACAGTTCTTTACACGCGACACATAATCTGTATATTTTATATTTTATATTAACGACATCAAAACAAAAATTCGAGTTATATCGTATAAAGTGAAAGAATAATTAGAAACAATGAAGAATAATGAATAAATTAATGATTATAAATTATAATCTACATGTTACCTAGCAAATCATTCTTTTAGAATTTCTTGTTTTTTCTACTGATTTTTACAAACACAGTAATGTAAGTCATTGTAAAATCATATTGAATACGTTTTTCTGTTTAAAGATTAATGACTTACGATTGCAGTGAGCAAATTCACTCAAGATAAAAAAATCGCAATCACGGTCGTGAATGAAGTTAAATCACGATCGTGATCGTGATTCGGCGATCACTGTGATAAATCACCGTTAGTGATTTTGCACGCCATCTCTAACTCTGATCCACTCGTTTCATCTAACCAATCCTGAAAACTGAATAGTACTATTATAGGAAGTTAATTGGTTAATACTGTATGTAAATTGAAAATTTAAGAAATTGATATGCATTAGTTAAAATATACTGTAACGAAATAAAACTCTGAGTTCAAAGGGATCCAAATCTTGTTTAACTAATTGTAAGAAGTGTAAATACACGAATCAATCTGTTGCGTGGGCCCTCAGGGAATCCTGAGTGGAAATGTAATTGAAGAGTGAAACGCGTTAACTTTATAGATAATTGTAAAGTAAAAGGAAATTTTAACGATACCGATAAACTGCAATAAGGATTTAAATTAAAACTCTAGAACTATATTTGAACTATTACAATAAACGATTTTAAACTAATTATAAAGGAAAATGAATTAAATTAATAAAGGTAATTTTATACGTCCTTTCCATTACAATGTTGTCGATGGAATGAATGTCTTTTATTCAAACTTCGCAATTCTGGAGCTTATGACATACACCGCTACGTGACATGAGCGAGGATCGCAACAAATCCAAGTAGATGGCGACCTCTGTGCTTAGCAAATTGTTACGATTGTTACTTCTAGGTTCACCTAACCTTTTCGCTTGGAGCGTAACGTGGGACGGTACGTGGAGTTATAGAAAATCCATAATCTTAACAAAAATCGCATGCACGGTGCCAAATATAAACATAAAATCCTATACTAAACAAATAAAGAAGAATCAAATGCATTATATTTTTATTAAAAGAGTACAATATTCCGGACATTTCGAACGAAAGAATATGCTATGCGGATGTGCAGTGTTGTCATACAATTTGTTTCTTAAGTGAATGATAGACTAATTTATATTGTGTTATATGATTTTAGTTCCAGTTTTGTAATATATACAAAAAGTCAAAATGGCTATTCGACCAGTGTACAGACCTACAATTGTTAAGAAGAGAACTAAAAAGTTCATTCGCCATCAAAGTGACCGATATAGTAAACTAAAGGTATGCTATTTTGTGTAATATATGATATTATCATCAATGTCAATATTTTCATCTTCTTACTCTTTGTTTAACTCATTAGTAGCATTAAATTGTATTAGATGAAATTAAAGATGTAAATTTTTTTAGAGAAACTGGCGTAAACCAAAAGGTATTGATAACAGAGTTCGTAGGCGTTTTAAGGGACAATATTTGATGCCCAATATTGGTTACGGAAGTAACAAGAAAACACGTCATATGTTACCAACTGGTTTCAGAAAAGTCTTGGTACACAATGTTAAGGTAAAAATAATACATTTATACATCTTAATCAGTTTGTAGCATCCGACTAAACTTGTACCAACAGTATTTAAATAATAGTGTTGGTTTTTTGGCCTTTTCATTAAATAGATAATATCTATTGCAAAATGATACTGAAAATTAATGATATTGAATGATATTGAAAATTAATCATAGAATTTTAGAAAAAAAGATATTTGTGTTCCCTTAAAATATTTTAATATCTATAATTTGCTGACATATGAAACTAATATAAACAAATCAAATCATTTGCAATAATATTATTTAATTATTTTGCTTAATTACAATGAGATTTCTTGGGGGTTCACAGGAATTGGAAGTTTTAATGATGCAGAATAGGAAATTCTGTGCTGAAATTGCTCACGGTGTAAGCAGTAAAAAACGTAAAACCATTGTTGAGCGTGCCCAACAACTTTCCATTAGAGTGACTAATGCCAGTGCAAGATTACGTTCTCAAGAAAATGAATAAGATCTTATACTTATTTGTTTTAATAATAAACTATTTACAGTATGTTTAAGTGTTTTAAAATTTTTTTCCTAATTCTGTCTCCAAAATAATACTTTTGAGACTCGAAGAAAGAATAAAAATAACTTCTCATTAAAATACTGTTATCCATTGCAATTGTTTTCTAATTATTGCTACTACTGAGAACAGGATAAATCCTTCTTTGATATTTAAAATACTTTAATACTTAAAATAGTTTATTTATTTTATACAAATCACAGTATACAAAGGATTATGTAAAATTAATAAAAAAGTATTAAGGATTACATTTGTTGAAATCTTAACAAATAACATATTTTATTAGTTCTATTATGACAATGTTGGTAATAATGATAGCCAACAAATAACAATAACTTACGATAAACAGTTTTTTATAATTAATGACAGCGTATAACGAAATTTATTGATAATATGATATGCTATAATACATATATGAATACTCATTACATTAAATGTAATGTTTTTTTTTAATTATAAAATACGATGAAGTTTGAGCTAATTTGCTGAGACTCAATGAACATGTAAATTGCAAATCTAGAAGTACCTGTCTTTTATGTACCTCTAGAACCAAAGGTAAGTAAAAAAGACGTTGTTTAACAACTTTCAGTACAATGAAGGTATACCACTAATACATAATACTGTGGTAATTCATTCAGTTCGTAACAAGTAAACCAACATGTATAAATAATATATTCTATTTAATTTGTTTTAAGTACCCTCTATTTTTCAGAAGATCGTCCAGCGCTTCCTGGGTATAATATACAACAAAGTCAGTTGACGCAACACCCTCGAATACTGCGTATACAGAAGGTTTCAAATTGTAGAAAAATAGTGGTTGTCCTTTTAACGCGAAGTCTCTTGTCAACGTTTCGATTACCGTTGCTGCCGTGAAATCTGCTCCATAAATGTGGGAGCAGTCGATTACAACTGGAGTAGCAACGTCTCCAGCCCGTTGACTGTACTTTGTTACCAAATTTCTTACATAATCTACCGATGGAAAAATTAAGCATCGGTCGGGTGTTAACATGAGATATTCAATACCATGTCGCGTCTGTAACATATAAAGATGACACATAATTTCCTATTAAAACAACTTCTGATATTTTTTAACCAGTCAGTTGTGGCGACCTCTTTTCAGAGCGCGCACCTATGTGTGTCGCGAGAATCCAGCGATAACGCATGATGGATATAGTCGTCATGACACAAACTACTGCCATTTCTCCATGACGGATATAGTCGTCAAACACAACTGACTGGTTAATCGCATGGAAATATTGGATGTGGTACATACGGTAAGTTTTTCTACGGATATTTTTGGACGAGCTGCATGGTAAAGAATAAATAAAATATTTATTCCAATACCACAAAGAATTCCAATTTCTAGTTGTAATATTAAACATGCGATAAACGTTCCCAACCCTGGGATTAAATCTGACTCTATAAAAAGAAACAGTAGTGTAAAGGAAAAGTACCAGTTTTTTTTCAAATGTTTACTTTAGATTAGTATTTTAGATGAAATGTTTACTTTTCGTTCTCCACATTGGTTTTACTACTTTAACTTCTACCATAAATATTACTGCAGCTATAATAATGGCTGCTAATGTAGCTTTTGGTATGTAGCTAAAGTATGGTGTGAGAAACAAAAGGGCTAATATCACTAGAGCACCTAAAATTTAATGAATATGTTAAAATGTCTCTTCTAGAGAATAAGAAGAAAGGGAAGTTATAACTATGTACACTCAAATCACCTGTATAAATACCACCCATGGGGGTTCTAACTCCAGAAGCATTGTTTACTGCACTTCTGCTAAGAGATCCTGAACCAGGAAAAGCTTGAACAAAAGAATTGCCAATATTTGACATTCCAAGTGCGATTAGTTCTTGTGTTGCATCAACTGATTTTCCATTTGCTGAAAGAAATAATGTTACAATTTACTTAAATCTCTAATATAATGTTATAACTTTCTAAATAATTTAAGATTATATCCACGAATTCAATAGGCTTGAGTACAATATTTAAATTCATTAAAACATGTTGATACAAAAAAAACACAAGAGATAAACTTACAAAATGCTTTGCAAATAGCAATGTCTTCCATTAAGGAAATGAGTGGTAAAACCAGAATACCACTTCCCAAATTTGAAACCATCTCGACAAAAGTTACTGTTGTATTATCACTTTTGGTATAACCAAATGGTGGTAATTGTACCATAGGCATACCCCCTGGTATGTGTCCTGTAAGAAAATTAAATGTGTTTACAACTGAATGAATATTTGTATAAAATTGAGTATTTGTACGACTTAAATATCTGAAACATTAAGAGAATCATTTCTCTTCTCCGCCATGAATACTTAAAAGTATTAATCCTACTTTACTTCCTCTTACCAACCAATTTGAAGGGAGATTCTCCTTTAAAACTATAGCCCAAAAGACCACAAAATACCACCAGAAACGCATTCCGTGATGTACCAATTAACCAAATGATTTTATTTATAGTACGATATTTTGAGGTTTGCAATTCTTCGTCTACAGGGCCAATTTTGTACGATGCTAGAAGCTGCAATAGAACAAATAGGCAGAACTTAATTTGCTATGCTACTGTAGCATAGTAAATTAATAAATATCATGAAGAATTAACAAGTGTTAAATTATTCATCATATAATCACCCTAAGAAGTAAAAGAAGAGCTATACAAGTAGCACCGAGTGCAGCATCCCAAGCAGAAGTTTGGTGTACCTCTCCGACAAGACTTTTCCACATTTCCAGAAACTGTGCTCCTTTGGCGGGTACACCAAGGATGTCTTTTATTTGTGATGTAATAATTATTAAAGCTACTGCTGATGTAAAGCCTGAACTGACTGGGCCAGACACAAAGTCAATTAAAAATCCTGCAATAAACAAGATAAGCATCATTCAGTCTGAACTAACTTTATAAAACAGATAATTGTATCTGCTCACCAAGACCAAATATACCCATTGCTAGTTCTATCACTCCAGCTAAGAAACAAAGTAATACTGCATGCTGTATTGGTGCATCAAGATGCGAAAGAGTTTGAGAAGTGAGTAAGGAAATAATGGCAGTAGGTCCTAATGGTGTGTCCTTGCAGGATCCAAATATAATATAAATAAAACAGCCTAAAAAGCTACCATATAATCCATACTGAAAAATAAATTCCATATATTAAAATTGTTCTCCGCGTCTATTTTGCTAGAATAATTATTACAAACTTCTGACTTTCATGCGTATTTACACTACATATAAACGCGCAGAACGGATTTTTTAGTAAACAATCAAATAAAACAATATCTATGCAGTAAGTATATTCTGTTTCTATATAAATCAGTTGATAAAAATTTGAATTTTGCGTAAATGTTCACAGTGCAGATACTATTTATTCAGTGTTCTTTTTTTTTTCTTTCAATGAATCGTATATTAGTATAATGCACAGTGGTCTGAAAACACGTTTTTATTGGCCAAAAGTCGAAATGTCATCGAAACTTTCTAATTCTAAACGTTGATAATCAAGGGTTTTTTCGGTCACTGCCCAGATAGCACATGACGCCTTGGAGACGGCTTAAAGGCGCCTTAGACCTAAAATTACCGTAAAATGGGCGTCTTTAAGACGTCATATGCTATCTGGGTGATAACGAATTTGACACCAATAATTCCCAATTCAATATGGCAGATTCAATACTATGCACATATGGTCTGGAAACTACTTATTTTATAATTACAATTATTTCATTATATATAATTATAGTTGCTACGTTAATTCCAAATTATCCAAATATTACAAAAAAAATTTCTAAACATATCAGTCCAAGCCGCTATTCAAAAGTTAAGCGGCCTAAGTACGTGCCTGGAGACTATTCAGACTCCAAAATACCGTGGGCTTCTATTTTTTAAAAGTCGCACATATTATAAAAGGTTGTAAGAGGTTGCACCTAAAATTTATGTACTCCTCTTAGCAATTCTTTAAACTTTCATATAAAACAAGTCTGATGCTTATCACTCTTAATCACTTTTTTCAAACCTTCCTCAAATTCGAAATTGCTATAAACTTTGCACTGCTTGTACATGGATTAAAAGAACTCTTAAAATACAATTAAATAATCGAAATATAGTTACTGACATGCATAAAACTATAATTCAAATCTTTTATTTACTGTCCTACAATTAGTAATTGGAATAATTGGTTAAAGGATTCGGAAAAAGGATTACACAATTATCTCAAATGAATAAATATTTTGGATTTCGAAGGTTTAAAGTATTCTTTACTTTATAGCAGAAACAAATTTGTCAAAATATTGAACTTCAAACAATGACTTTTGGCCAGTAAAAACGCGTTTCCAGACCACTGTGCACTAGTAGAAAATAATTTTTCCGGTTAAATTAATATACCTGAGGCGGCAAACCAGCCACATTAGCGTAAGCTAATGACTGTGGAATAACAGTGAGGCCGACAGTGACACCAGCAACAAGATCACCGAGCGTGTCCTGTACATTGTATCTCGGCAACCAGTTTAAAATCGGTAGCCTCTTATAAACGGTTTTCTTCGTGCAAACTGACCTCAGGCGTCGCCTGGTGCACTGCAACGCCGAATTTAAGAGGCTGTCCTTGTTCTCAATCACGTCATCCCCCGGTTCCTCCACAACTGGTGAAAAACAAATTTATCCTGACAATATCCGCGACACGTTTCGTACAGTCAAATAAATCCCTTCGATCTTTTCCATCGACCGTAAAGAAAACTTCGAAACGGCCAATTACCGAGGTGCGTTTAAATACAATGAACTGTTCGGTTCAAGAATCACTTAACACCGGATGTTAAGCTTGGCGAGAAAAACAATCCGTGTATCCAAAGTTCAATCTCGTGACGCAAAAACGTGATTCGTGTAATAAAAGCAAATCCGAACCGGAAGATATGAAGTTAGAGTTAGCAATGCGCGGTTTGTGAATTTTACTTCGTCTGTTTTTTTCCCAAACGTTATTAACAGTTTTTTTTACGACCAGTACCGGAGTAGCAAAATGGAGAACGGTTGCAGCTGGTCTTATTCACAATATATGTATATGCATGAATTGAAGATCAACTTGTGTTTAGAGATTCTTATTATGGATTGCTTGAAAATTATTGTGAAAATAAAATACTCTTAATAGTGCAAAGTTAAACGTTTCTTCATGAATATAATAATCCGGATAGCAGATGACTGTCAATGACGCTTTGAAGACGGCTTAAAGACGCCTTAGACGTAAAATAGACGTAAAATGGGCGTCTTTAAGGCGTCATGTGCTATCTGAGAAGTTTGATTAGAAATGACGTGAAAAGTATGATGGGGATATTCTAAGTTAGTAGTAAATAAGATTAAGCGATCGGTTACTGTAGATATTTACGTATAAAATCTGAAGACCCTTGAATTCCTTGGTGACTGTTATACGAGTCCCGCAGAATTTGAGAATTATTCGAGTTGCTGAGATTCAAACTATCTCTGGATCCGTTGAATCCATGATTCGTGTACGACTCGGTTCTATGTTCATTTGTAATTCCTTTACCGTTCGCTTTGCTCATCCTGAAAAAGAAAATAATATAAATTATTTTACAAAATTTATTGCAGACATATTAAACGTAAACGTCACACTTCGACCGAATTATTTAATATATCGTTCGACCTTTTTACACAAACATCAATTGTACATTCGATTTTATAACTGTAGTTACAATTTATGAGTTTAAACACGAATTTATAAGCCATGTATAGTACATATATATGATTAGAATAATTCCATCCTAATGCATTGTACTTTACGATACTTATAAGTCATTGTTACCAACGAAGTTTCGATATATCATCGATTTTTCTCGATCGATTTTCATTAAATGGCTCATTGAGTGCACCATAAATTGTGGATCGTGTATTAGAGCACGTATGCAACGAACGGTTTGCGTCTTGACGTAATGGAACGAACGTCATCGATGAATGCCACGCAATACATTGCCCCAATTTGGTGTGATGGAATTCGCAATAAATATAAGGAGATCAAACAGCGAGGAAATTAATAGTAGAAAGTACGTTTCGCAGATTCTCTTCTTCCTTATTACTATATCAAGTATACACCTTCAGAAGAAATGTATATTCTATAAATAAATGAAATAGAGTATTTTATTAAAAAACCTGTATTAATTAAAGTTTAAACCTTCTGTATTAAATTTCCGAAATATCACGTCCTCTTTGCTGTTTAATTTTGTACTGAAAATCGGATGATTCTGATCTATCACTCGAAAACTGTATAAAAATTTCACGTATAATTTAAGGAGACCACACTTTTATGGATTATTTAAAAATAAAAATACAACAATTGAATAGTTACTGTTTTCTTGTGTGCCACTCAATTGCATTTGTTACAATGAGTTGAATATGTACAGATAGAAATGCATCAGTAGAGAAAGAGAACCGGAAGTAAAAGAAATTCCAACACGTGCGACTGAATCATTTCATAATAGGGGCATTCCACGCGAAATCGGACACTTTTTGAAGTAACATCTCGGATTTTGTTGACAGAATATGTTGTAGTCTTTAGTGATATGTAAACGTATCCCGAAGGATTTCTGAAAATTGTTTTAATTGTTGATTCTACAGTTCTTTGAATACAACCCTTTTTCAATAAATCATAACTGTTGAACTAACAAACCGATCAAAATGGGCTTTGTGGGTGCTTACAGTGGAAACATAACAGTACCTAATAAAAATTATTTAAAATAAATATTATAATTTTTGTCTCCACTATAAGCACCCACAAAGATCATTTTGATCGCTTTGTTAGTTCAACAGTTATGATTTATTGAAAAAAGGTTGACACTATATTTCAAGCAGCTATAAAATCAACAATTTTAAACATTTTCAAAAATCCTTCGAGATACGTTAATAATATCACTAAAAATTATAACATATTCAAGTGTCGACAAAATCCGAAATGTTACTCCAAATAGTGTCCCATTTCAAGTGGACTGCCCCAATAATTAACAGGATAATGATTAAGTTTATAGACGAGCTATCGCAAGCGCTAAGAAGTAAGTACAAATATTAAATCTATTGAAGAACTTATAGTAATTAAGATACGTTTTGTTATATGCCACCGTTTACCGCAAATATTAAATTTCCGCGGATTTTCCACGGCGAATATCTTAACGATGTATCGTAATCTGAATGAATCATTTACGATCAGCTTCGCCATTTATTGCCCGTCGCTGAGCCAGGAGCAAATATTCCAGACTGTTTTGTTGAAATGTCACGAATATTGTGCTCAACGACGGCATCGGATCTCTAAACAGTTGTGACAACAGCACGCCGGTAACGTTTACTTGTAATTTTCGTCAATCGGTCACATAAAACGTTAAATTACACCTTGAAAAACAAGCTGCCGCGGCGTTTAACCCCCACCCCTCGACCATCCACCTGTCGAATCTTTTTGTGTCTGTCTTTGATTTTGACTTACGACTCGCTCTAGTGAGTGAACAAATGAAGCAATAACAAAGTTTTCGGTTTTCAAGTTTTTCGTACGTATAACTTTAAAAAATGAATACATTAATACTACTAATAGACAGCGGACGTTTATGTAAACTCACTCTTTCGTCGATCAAGTAACACAAGCAGGTGTTGAATGGAAATTTGTTTTTCCTATTAACGGGTCCATTAAGATGAAAATAACACAAAAATTCTCTCTGTGATTATTAATGAAGCTTATTTTAACGCGTGGATGCATGAACATCTGCAGTCTAATTATCTGAACGCTATTAAAAATTTATTTCTAGGGTGCATTGATATTTGTACTACTAAAATAAATAGGTTAGAAATATAACTGAATATTTCTTACTAAATTTTCGTATTGATTTTCGATTATTCAAAAGTATTCTGACCCAGGTGGCACATAACGCCTTGAAGACGCCCATTTTACGGCTATTTTCGGTTTGAGGCGCCTTTAATCCGTTTTCAAGGCGTCATTGGGTGTCATGTGCTATCTGGGGAATGCTATTAAAACTTTATTTCTATACTCCATTCCACGAGTGAAGATATTTGTTCTGCGCAGCTTGTCCCCATGACCTTGTTTAAAGTGGCGGAATCTTCATGGGCTCTGCTGGGGGTACGTGGTAGGGGATGTGTACAGTGGGGACAGACCGAATGAATTCATGACAGCAGGCGTCGACTGCCACTACGCAGAAACTACGAAAATTAATCGACAAACAAGTACCTTCTCTCGTGGAACGGAGTATAGGGTACTTTGATATCTCTGCTCCTAAAATAAATAGGTTAGTAAGGCCAATACAGGTGTATCAAGAAATATAATCGAATATTTTTTGTCAAATTTTGGTATTAATTTTCAATTATTCAAAATTATTCCGAACGCTATTAAAAACCTATTTTTTAGAGGCTTTGATATCTGTGCTCCTAAAATAAGTATGTTGGTAATGTTTGGTGTATCGAGAAATATAATTGAATATTTCTTGTCAAATTTATTATTGATATTAAATAAAAATCTGGGTTGTTTTAATAATGTTCCTTCTTGTTCTCCAATATCCTCCGTATTTTTCAAAGGGGAAACGGCGGGAATATGTTTCGAATTCAAACTGTGTAATCAGTTTATTAAAAAAAAAAAAATGGACGGTGGTTTATTTATTGGCGCAGCTAATACTAGTCTGCATTGGTATGTGACGCATATCTAATATAAAAAAAAAATATCGTTTTTTTATGAACTTCCGACAAGAAGATTAATTGTTAATGGTGCATATGCATCGCGGATAATTCGTCGAAGGATAAGATTATTACATAATTTTGCGATCAGTCGTTTCTATCAGTCAAATATTTGTTACGATTAAGTGATCAACGAGAAACCTGAGCAAACGCGCCATCGTCGTAAATCATAATCCAACCGACAAACATACGACACATCATTAACCGTGCAGCTTCTTCGCGTTTCGTAATAGGACTAATTAAGAAAAAAAATGTTTTCAAAGACGTGTCATTCATATCGTAACAAGACATGAATTCCACGGAATCTATTACACGGGGCTCGAAGTTATTCAAACAATTCAGCGTGTTCGAGAAACTAAAGTATTTTTGTCTACAAAAAGCAATAATGTTTATCGACTAGCATGTCAAAGCTCCATTTTGTTTCCGGCAAAGCACTTCTATGAAATCTTACAGGCAGTTAATAATTACACTGTTTAACAAATTTTAAGTTTTTTCCTACCTCATGACCGTTAATACGTGTTTCTGATATCAATTTCTGAAAATCAGACAACTATTTTTAAATGAAATTGAAAATTTTCAACCTTGGAGATGTATTGTGCTTTTATAATAATAGCTATTCAGTTGCCTTTGACACGAAATAATTCTCTGACCTCTCCCGAACAAAACGATGTAAATTGGTATTATATTATATAAACATATAAATATATTTAAATAATGATCAAAGTGAAAAGGATGCTAAAAATACATCAATTTTTGCTTATATTCTTTAGTTTATTACAAACTCACAAAAATTGGTGCGTTTTTAGTATCCTTTTCACTTATATCGTTATTTAAACATATTTAGATGTCTGTAACAGATCACATCATTTCGTTCGAGAAAGAATAGCTATTATTGTAAAAGCACAATACACATGTAAAGTTAACAATTTTCAATTTAAACAAAATGTATTTTTTCAAAAACTGTACGTGCTGAGAAAAAACGATTAATGATCTATCAGTGTTATTTAAAGCGTTCTACATCTGAAACAAAATGATATATACGTCAATATTGTAAAACTAAAATGTTAAGAATGAAGCAAAAATGTGTGCAGTAAAGATTATTTATCCGCCGCCATATTGGTAACGTTTGATTTTACAAACAAGAATCTAATACTACTTATTTGAAAAATATTAAAAAAAACTAATTACACATGTATTCAATATCATTAATCAATCGATAGTTTTTAGGCCTTCGATACGATACGTATTTACTAGAGATTGTTTCTTTATTCTACATAATACCGCTTTTATAATTATTAAATAGCGGATGTTTATGCAAATTCTCACGTTCGTAAACCACTTTACAAAGAACAAGATCAAAGAAAAACGTATTTCAATAATTTAAGAAAACTACATATTGCACTAAGAACAAAGTATAGACTGCATTAAATTTCTTTTATCACCTTTTTGTATCATTGTTTCTTGAAATATTTGCATACGACACAGATGCATAAAATTTGCATTCCAATTATAACCATCTACGTACTTCATTGATATTTTTCCTTTCAATTCAAAGTAACAATATATATCACAAGGTAACGAGAACAAGCAACTTTCTATTAGAACTAATTAACATTTGTATTATGTATTAAAGTCGAATTGTTAATTGTACCGATAATTGATCCACAATTGTGTTTTCACAAACTCGTAACACAGTTTAAATTCGAAATATCTAACCGTCCTTTTCGCCTTTCCAAATGGCGGCGAGCATCGAAGAACGAGAAACGATCGAGGAAGTACGTATTACTGAAACGACTTTTCATTTCTTCGAAAATAAGTATTAAATTTCACAAGAAAAAAAGCAGGAGATTAGTTATTAGCACACCTAAAATTACTAATAAATTAATTCTGTGTATGAAACCTTTGTACGTATACCAGGAAATCAGTGAAGCCCAGAGAGTTCAACGCCGGATACCACGATGATTCTTTACTTAAGAATTTATCATGAGCTCTAAGTACGTATTGCGGTACCAATTTCCTGCACTTCCTTTGTTAAATTACAAGAAACAGGCAAACATAATATATGTACACAGCAATCAGGAAAAATGGATCCCTGGTAACGAGGAAAGTCCAATAAAGTATGATTCCCGTCTACGTACGGTCAATTTCATGGTTTCCAGCCAGCTAATCTTGGGATCCCCGGCTCATTGCTGATATCATTATGCTTGCCGTGTACTTCCACCTCGGTGGATATGCAGTAATTAACATTTCAAGTGTGTTTCGTTCGAGTACCTACGGATGTAATTACCTTCCAGCGGTTTCAATGTTAAGAACCATGGAGATCTTGATCTGAGAAATATTACTACGTAAAACAACACAAAGTTCTACAGCATGTCTCCATAAATCATTTTCAAACGAGTTTTATGTCGTATTGGTTGATTTTAATACATTTATAATATATACACCACGAATAAAAAAAAAAACACTATAGTAATTATAGTAAAATACTATAAGTATACCTCGTTTGTGTTCACATAAAATTGCAAAGTTGCTGATCAGACTAACGATATCTTCCGTCTAAAAGTACGCTTTTGTTCAGCGGTATCACGAAGAACAGCCACTTCGTACTAGTCAGCGTTTTATAAAACAGTAATATCGCCGTACACGCGGTTCAAAGAGGACGCGAAATTAGAAAACATTGAAAGATACGCCTACGGTAATAAGGAAAAGTCGATTCTTGGCATTTAGGAAAGTACAGTGACGCGCACTACCTACGTACGAAATATTTCAGGATAAACCGATGATACTTTACTAGACAGTTCGGGAAATCAATTATAATTCTAGAAAGTTCTGGTCTTGCGTAACACAAAATTTCACTATTATTAGGTACCGAGTCGTTGCGCATGGAATGACGCTTTCATCGATTGATACATTTCGTTGCACATTCATGAATGAAAAATTATTAACGGCAGGCAGAATGTGCATGTTCAAATAAGGCCTGATCTAAAAATTTACCAAGCACCGTTCGCTCTACTAGTGAAACTACTACGTGTCAAATAAATTAAAACGGATGATGTTATACTCAAGAATCTTACGTCAGACTCGAGGGTAAATTGTATAAAAAAATTTTTATTCGCGGTTTCTTTTACTACAGATTGTTATTTTGTAACGAAAAAGAAAATTACGTAAAATGACCACATTTTAATAACGTACTGTAAAAATAATCGCTTCAAATAAAAAAAAGGCCTTCCACGAAGGTTCGGTTTTTGATAGTGTAATTGCACGTAAACGCACGTGGTGTTCCATTGTGAAACGTAAATAATCATAGTTTATCTAACAAAAAGAATTACCTAATACAATGTTTCACGTCGCAATTATCGTTAGCTTACAATGCAGGCACGTTGATCTCCTCGATTATGGAATCGTCCGACTTATAGAGGGTGTTCCAGACAACTGGGACGTGTCGTTAAAACAGTAGGAGATAAGATTAAATTTCATTAAACAAATTTAAATGGTTTCGTGTGATCCATCATATGGCGTTTGTGTCTGGTCCAGAAGTGGGGACGTTTTAAAGATTGGATCACTTTCAATTTTTTAAATGAAACTGTACGTTTTTATATGTATACATCAGTTGATGTGTTCTTTTATTCTTTAAAAATGCCTGGAAGCATTGGTTAGTCTTCTGATATTTCGAAATGTTACAGCTAAATCACATGATTTCGTATCATTCAAAATGAATCGTTTATTTTGAAAGTAGCATACGTTACTGTTATGTTATTTTGAAATATTAAATGTTTTGCATTTTAATGTACATAAAAATATTTATGCTAACTACAGAGAAATTTCACTTATATTTGTTATCTCGATTATTTCATATTATTTTGGCATTCAACGGCAAATCCACAAAGTATTAAAAAATGGTTCATTTTTGTTAATTTTCTGTATGTGAAAGATTCGCACCAAATTCGTTGCACATGTGGTACTGGATCTACTGCAAAACAAGATTTATCTACAAAAAATTGTTTGCACAGTGACGTATGTCATTTTCAAAATAAATGCAGGTATTTACACTTCTGCTTAACAGTAAAATTTCTGTTGATCAAATACATGTAAGGATTTCGAAAGAAATAAATGGTTAAAGGCAAAAGGACTTTTTTGCGCGACTTATACCACTTAAAAAATAAACGGCTCAAATAAGCGTGCTGATAACAAAACTGATCATCTAAATTAATTATTTTTCGACACATGTACCTTAACACTTTTTTATAGAGAATAAAAAAACACATCAACTGAAGTATATAAAAAGGTATAGTTGCATTTAATAAAAATAGAGATAACCTTAAAATCTCTGGAACGTCTCCATTTCCGGAGCGAATCCATATACCATGTGATGCATCACACAAAACCATTTAAATTTGTCTAAATATAATTAATAAATTTAATTTCATCTCGTACCGTTTTAAAGATACAGCTCGTCCCAGTTGCGTGAGAGAGCATGTATACCAGCGTCGTTCTATTCGTCGTATTATCCAAAGAGATGGAATAGTCGACGCGAATAAGAACCAGAAAGACAACGAGAAAAAAAAATTAAAAAAAAA
>NW_015374156.1:1894148-1910499 GCF_001272555.1 Dufourea novaeangliae | reverse complement strand
CCCCCCCCCCCCCCCACCCAATCACGCTCTGGCGCCCGTGAATTAATTCGTGTCCACAATATTTTGCTTTTTTTTGCTACTCCGGGGTACGCGTGCACCACTAACGATGCCGGATACATTCAAAGTATCGATACTATCTATCGAAACGTATTAATTTTTGTTTAGTATCGATGTATACAATACACATATATATCGGACAGAAAATATCGATATTAATGCATGTCGATACGATATGAAAAAAAAAACAAATCAGTAAAAAAATTACTCCGTTTTATAATTATATACAATCAAATAGAACATTTGTTGAAGCATTATTTTTTCTATATATATACTTCGTGTACTTTTATTTTGGTTTTAAAAAAACACGTAATGAAACACACATACCTTAGAATATTTCTAAGTATTTTTGATACATTCGTATCGAAGGGCAATATCGAGCTGCGGGTATCGACACACCGATGTATCATTGCTGAACATATCGATATTCATGAACCGATATGTTGATATTTACCATGTATAGGAATTGTATCGGGCATCAACGCTATGCACCACAAACAGTTTAATCTCTGCCCAGATGTATATTATGTGGTATGGTAATCGATCGTTCCGACGGAGGAACGGGCTCTCTGCCCACCGCATTGAAATCGTAAATATACATTATATGCATCCGAAGTCAATGATTATGGAAAACTGGCCGTAGAAACGAGATATGGAACAACGGGCTTCCACGTGGAAGTTGTCTCTGCGTAGAAGACTTCGGGGCACCTGATTTACTATAGTTTCCTCTATATAAGGCGTCGTTCCAGTCGGATATTTTCGGATTTTTTGCCAACGGGATATCTCCTAACCTAAAACCCCCCGTGACTAATTGTAAGAAAAAAAAACCTGTCCACCACTGTCCGGACTGGCTAATGCTTCGAAGAATTAGAGACCTGGAGCATGAGATTTACGACTTATGAATAATATTATCGCTTTTAGGCAGCCGTGCGAAACAGTAAATTAGGAATAAGAGACAGTTTACGATTCAAAGGATTCCCGCGGATATTGCATGTTCCGTGACAACTGACAACCGATGAAGAATATAGTTTTGAAAGATGAATCGGACATGTTCCCGAATTTTCAGTGTCTTCATTGTTACTAGATAATAATAATAAGAATAATATTTATTCGTGTCATAAATGATGAATGGACTATGTTAGTGTGACGGTTTCAGAAAATCGGATTTTTCTTTTTTGCAATTTGAAACAATTTTTTTAGGAAGAGGAAGGTGTTTTATATTGCCCGGAATAAGTGATTAGCTGTAAGTATGGAACATTTCTCTTTTTATGCTTTAAAACAGTACTTGAAACTTTGATCGCGTTTTTCTCGCAGCTACTTTTTATATAGCATACTTTACAAATATTATTTAGTAAATATATATATTATTCAAATTGATAAGTTCAATAGTTTTTCTTTAAAAAATTCCCAAAAATTGCCTTATTATATAGTCGTCGCACTAGCATAGCCCCTTAAGCAATACTGCCCCGGATTTGATGGATTTGTTGATACCTAGAACTAATTATTCGGAGTAATGGACGGAAATCTATTATCTACATGCACCCCTATGTTTTGTATACAACATATCTGTCACATTTATAATTTTGCGATTAAACTGTATTAACTTGTAATTAGATTGCAGGTTATATGTAAATTATTTGTATCAGGGTAAACTCGCCAATAAATGAACACTTCAGAGATTTTCTAACTATTAAAGCCGAATTTTAAATGATAATAATATTAATATATATTTGGCACATGAAAATTAGATATTTTAATATCTCTACCTTGTTATAGTGTATAGATTTTAATTTGAAAAATTGTAAACATGAAATTAATTAAATTAAAAAGAAAAAATTCATATTTCACCAGTAAATGAACATTTCTAACCAGTCGCGCGAAAATTGTTTGAATACGAAACAAGGAATTGAAAAAAATCAATATTTACTCATTTGCTTGTTTTAATAACTTAATTTTTGCATCTACCCTATATTTATTTACAAATCTTCTACAACTAGGTACCTAATACTCTGGGATCAAATTGACAGGCAAGATTTACGAAGATTAAGAACCCAGGCTCTGGAACCTTGAACTATAATTTCCGAAGAATTTGAACAATCTGGACTCCTACGCCTGTTACATTTTTTATGCGTACAAGCAAGAGGTGCGGTTGCGTCGACGAATAATTTAACGTTTGATTAACTGGATCACGCGTTTTGCATTATCCAAAAACGTCGCTAGAAGTCCAGTTTTATGTAATTCCACGATTCTTCTGGTCGCGGAATAATTCGATCAGTTGCGACGAAAAGAAATGGAAACGGTTGAATGCCTCGATTACGAACATTTCCATCAAGGAAAACTACCATCGCGTTGGATCGAACCGCCATGCGTTAATAATAATAATGTATCCGGCAGCGTTCTTTCTATTGCAAATAAGCAGCAATTTCATCGCGACGGTGTTGCGTCCTTTGACAGACAGATAGCGGTACAATGGGCGTACAATAGAAGTTAATACGCGGCTGTACGTATCGCGGCACGTGCGGACTTGACGTCTCACTTAAATGCTCGGTTGCGAACGATTAAGAGCTCCTCGAAATATTACGACAACGTTGCAAAGGAATTAAACTTCTCCTCTTTTCCGAGTGAATTACGCTGCTTCCGAATGCAAATTAGCCGTTCTAAATCCGTCGATAATGATATACGAGCGTGGAATCAGCCGGAAGTTCTGTTATTCTTTCGTGAGTAAAGTTAAATTGGGTTTGCATTAGATGCGAATTAGGAAGTTATACAGGGTGCTTCATTTAACTTGACAAATAAACCCTCAATATTTTCAAAGGAACCATCCACCTGTGCTAAAATTAGCCCGCTCCACCACCCCCTGGGAGATTTCCCCATTCGGTTGGCTAAGTGTTAAATGGAAACTCCCATTTTTTATTGCAGAATTCCTTTGAAATATTGAGGGTTTATTTAAAACGTTTCTTTTCTACGATGCGTATTTCTCGAGATATTTCGATTTGTCCAGTTAAATGAAACACCCTGTATATACATTTTTTTAATAACAATATATACGAACAATCGCATGGAAATTTTTTCAAGCTCTGTTATTCCTTTCGAATGAGATTTCAATTTTGGTCTATGTTAGATCTGGGTTCTATATTTTTTTAACACTCCGAGTGCACGCATCCTAAAACTTCTTGGAAGTGCACGTGGAGGACAAGTGATCCCGGGTGATTTAAAACTCGAAATATCTCCTAAAGTATAGACTTTTCGAAAAAAGTTGTAGAAGAATTTTCTAAAGTTTAATAATTATACTTTCAGGTAGAATAATTGAATCTAAAGAAAAAATAAATTAAAGTAATAAAAAAGGGGTTTAAAGTGAAGATGTCTTCAAAAATCGAGGTTCCAGTCAAACTTAGGACTGGGGTCTTTTATCCTCCCCGATGCACTCGAAGTTTTAATATCAATTTCGTAGTTGGTTTAGGTTAGGTTTAGGTGCTCCAAATCCCTCGATAACAACGCACGTGTTTCACCTGACTTTCCGTGCATGTTAATAGAATTACTGTACTACATTAAAATGACGATCATTAGTGACTGACGAAGCGTAAACGGAAAATTCGGTGTCAGGCAGCGGTGACCGTCACGCCGCGGTGAATACGTTTTAAAATCCAATTAGGTGTGAAATAACTCACGGCTAAGAGCACTAAACTGTTAAATAATGATCCCCGCGTAGTGTACCACTAGCTGTAAAATTTATTACTTGTTCATGGCCAAGTTCGCGTTACGTAGATGTTCTGAACTCTTTGATAAGAAACCGGTATTATATCCGTTTTACGACCGAATTCGGTTTAGATCGAGATTGGGCATTCGAAATTCTTCAATAAGACGTGCACGTTGGATTAGCTGGAAATCTCACATGACAAAGACAGGATTAAGTTTTGCGTTAGAACTGCAACATCATACACGAGGAATTTATTGGAAAATTTTATTGTGTATCATTCATTTGTCGCGATCAATGTGACACAACGAGCCTAAATTAGTTTGAGGTTATGGGACACTAAATTCTTCGATAAGAATTCGATTTAAGACCGTGTTGTTATTCTTTTATAGTCACGTGGTCTATAATAGATCATTTAGGTCTCCGTTGACTCTGGGCTAAAGGTGTTTAATTCTTCGTGATAACAAACGTGTGCGCGTGGAATTGTGTAAATGAAAACTTAGTTATCCTTTCACGGTCAAGGATGAAATCATTAAGTAAGATTTCTATGTTTTTTGTCAACATCATGCACGGAGTGTGATATATAAGTATGTATTCGCATTCTTTCAGACACTCTTTTGAAATCTGTATCGGTCTGTTCTAGCTGAGTAAGATTTATATGAGTTTCTTTTGTGCATTACATTGTTCAAGGACAATTAGAGGATCATATATTACGGGGTATAAATAGTGAAGAGTGTTTTTTATTTTCGTAAAAACAAAACTATGTATCTATAATAAATAAATGCCAATTTATCAAACCTATAACGGTTGTTTAGTTTCTTTTGTTTACTAAGCGGAACAAAATCGATAACAGTATCGACTTTCTAAGTAGGTATGTATGTATTTCGAGCAGTGTATATCTTCTGTATTTTAAAATTAGAAATATAAATAGTTTTAATTCCTGTTACTTGTTTTAATTCTTGACTTAAAACAAGTTAAAAATATTTTTTGTTTTAATGTCTCATATATTTATCCCGTAAATGTTCTTTATGGAAAAAAATTGCTGTAATTCTTGTTTCAATGATCAAATATGAAACGAAAATGAAACTATTACACGTCTGGCTGGAAAAAATCATTTTTCTAACAATTGAATGTACGAAATTGTTTATAAGCGCATAATCACAATAAAGTATTTTATTCTACATTTTTTTACTCTTTTATTTCAATACAAATTCATACTGATGTTATTGTTCCTGTATCAGTTACAAAATTCTGTAAATTACCGTTTTCATGGAAAAGAAGTTCAATAAAAGATTGTCGAAATATGTATTTTTCAATGAACATCACCACACAGGTAGGTAGAAACATTCTTTTATGAATCGATCCTTCGACAATACATCTATCGTCTTTCGCTACCATGGAAAACATTTCGTACATATATCTACTTAAAGAAAAGAATGTTTAAAAACATCATGTCGTCGCGAGAAATTATGTTGATAGAGCCAAAGCCACCGGGAGAATCAACTACGCATCGACTAGCGAAACACACTGAAACCCGACGACACGATGGGCTTCGATTGATTTGGTATTAAACGATACTAATTGCTTTCACGTGACAGCTATTGTTGACACAAAGCAATAATTTAGGATTTAGGAGCAATAAGAACTGCATCGAGATAGTAGAGTAGACCGTGAGGTCAGATAAACCGATGGGTTTCGCAACGAGTCTCAATCAGTGAGTACTTCGGCTGAATTTTGAACTTGATCTTTGTTCGATTTCAGAGGCCAACGAATCAATTTCCGTCAGAAAATTCACCCGTATCAACTAACGAACTGAAAAAAATTATTTATAACTATGAATAAATAAATACATAAACATTCTGTTAACCTCGTTTGTTCATTGAGAAATTACTTTAAAATTTATTTTAAATCATTTTAAAAAAGTATAATAAAATTAATTAATCTTAAATTATTATTTTTAACTTCATATTGTTTTGTTAATAAACAAAATGAAATCACTCGCCGTTATTTTTACGGTGTGCCGTCCGATGATATAAAAAATTTGCACTTCGAACTAAAAACAGTTTTTAAAATTTTCACTATGAAACGAGATGCAAATATCAGACAGGTCATGAACGAGGTGATAATAAAGTGACTGAACAACTTATTAGACAAGTCTTTTTGACACGCGGTTAAATCTATATTAATTCACAAAACTCATCGTCCAACGATGTGAGTAACAATTAAAAAATTTCTTTACAAAAGTTTGCGAATTGTAAAACTATTAGAAATATTAGAAATAATTATACTGTCGATATTTCCGCAGATTCGCTACTTTGTAGTTCAATTTAAGAAAAATAGCATTAAACGGAAATATGTTTTTTATTAAAGGCTCGACTTGGATAGAAATAAAATGAACACTGTATTAAGTCACACGAGGACTTTAATTTTTCAGAGAAACCGAGAGAATTTGCTGTTCAATTTTCTGAGACATTGATTACCGAGTCTGAATAAGCGATTCTAATATTAACAATGAGTAACGGGACTCATTGAAGTCATTAAACCGTAATTAATTCCTCTGCTTATTATGCATCCAAATTTACGCTACACAAAAAAACGTAACAGATTATATTTACATTGTCCTTTATTAGAAAAACAAATATTCGTACCCGGTGATGTAAACAGTTTCTGGTTCTTTATAAATCAAGAGGTGAATTGCATATGAACCCGTAAATCGTAATAATGGAATAATTACATGAAATTCTGATTCATTTGAAAAGAAACGTTACAAGATCAACTAAAATGATAAACAGAAATTTAGCTGAAACTTTATTCGAAATAATTTTAAACCTAATAATATCTAAAGTAAAAAAAAGAATGGTCAAGAAATCTATTATTAAACATGACACAGCGAATTCGAAATGTTATAAAACAGAGAGAACGTAGTATCTCAAAAACTGTTAAAATTTTGTTAGTATTATGTATGTCAGACATATTATTTTGTCAGCCCCGCAGCTATTCGACTTTAAAGTGCTTTTACCAATATTTCCTTATCAGCGTGAATTCATTATTTCGTCGAGTTCTAAAAGGCGTAGGAATATTTTTTTTTTTCAAAAAACATTAAATCCTACAAAACCGACGGTACAAGTGAATTTTTTTCATCAAGTCTGAGATTCCAACAACGTCGATGTCTGCAAATAAATCGGAATACTCGACGCTATTAGCGTGTGCCGATTGATTAACAGGTACCCAAAAGCCTAAATCTGTGAAAGGTGTCATATGCTGTAGAATTAGCAAATATTACAACGAACGTATTACATTTTTAACACTAGAACTACCGAAGATGAACGTGTTCCTATTTCTATCTCGTTGATAAACGGAACAGCTTGTTGAAAATACGCAAATCGATAAATTAACGAACTTCTTCACTTATTACAATAAAAGTTTCAAAGAATCTTGAAAAATACATTAAACTATATCTTTGGCAATTTTTAAATATGTTGGGAATGAAAGGGTTAATAGTGTTCATTCCCTGGTAATATCCGTATTTTTTCTTTTTAATTTAACATTCTTCCAATTTTTCAAATTGAAATCTATACATTTTAAAAAGAAATATACATAGGTATTAAAAAATCTAATTTTCATGTGCCAAATGTCTACTAATATTATCATTAAAAATTTGACTTTAATAGTTACAAAATCTTTTAAATGTTCATTTATTGGTGCATTTCCTTCCTTCCACTGTTATTCAAGTTACGAAAAAATGACTAAAAAAAATAGGGTTGCACGATCTTTACCACTGTCTATCATAGCAAACACTATTCTTGAATTTAGGATAAATGACAGTTTCAAAATGTTAAAATGTTCTTGTAAATCATTTATATATCATATAGTATACGTAAAAATAAAACAAAATATATCTTCGGTAATTCTTAAATAAGTTGGAAATGGAAGGGGTAAGTAAATCCGTTCTCGTACCAATGGAGGATCTGTTTTTCTCTGAACTGGAACGTATCATAGTCACGGGTGTATCGCGATCAAAGTTCATTTTTCGCGACACGCTAAGAAAATGGACACGCTCCGCTAGGCCGTCCAAATGGATCATATGTTTACCACTGACTCAATTTATGACCACGTGACACATACACACACACACACACACACACAATATATATATATATATATATGTACATACTGCGTTCCACCGAGGAATCGTAAACCGATTCGTTTATTGGCGGCGGCGCGTTAACTTGTTAATCCCGAACTATTAGTGTTTAATGTTAGTCAAACAAGTAAACTGTCTCGGTTGTGTTCCCGACACTGTATTTACCATTCGCTGAAGTAGAGTAATAGCTTGAACCCCGTCTGTCAAGGAAGCGACATCCGCTAAAGATAACCAATTGAATTGATTGTGATACGGTAACATTCAATATTTGCCTTTTCAGGCATCATGTGATCCCATCAACATGATCTAACCGTACGTCTGATCAACGTTCCAGTCGGATCGTTTTCCTCGTCCTCCGACAACGACGACGATCCACACACGGTTTTCCTTGACAGAGCCAGGCGAATCGTAACGATGAATTTCCGTGCGCCGTCTGGATCGGTCAGATATATTTCTGGAGTTTCCTTTTTTTTTTATTTTGTAACACGAAGTTTCCGGAAGCAATCGATTATTATAATTTCATGGTACGTTTGACGATAAAATAACTGGTATTTGCTGATAATTTATTAGGTTGACTCGTAATAAATAATAGAACAAATAATAAATTTAATAAATAACTTTCCTTTTCCTTTTTTAAGTTTGTACCTATACGAAAGATATATTTTACTATGAATATTAATCTATAACACGTTTCTTATTACGATTAATCTGAAAAATTGTTCTTATTAACATTGTTATTTCATTGTTATCTAGTCATTGTCTCGTGTCCATGATTGCAGGTATTTACGACCCTACCCAATGTGTACTCTTCTCCTTTGACCACTGTTGTCATTGGAATAGTGTGTTATTTTATTGAAAGAATATTATTCTAAAGATTGCAGTATAAAAGGTAATTGAGTAAAACAGGAAATACCATTGGTACGATAAAAATATTTTAAATAATTTCACATTTAATCCGTAAATCTCCGCGTTATCACTGTATTTTACGAGATAAATTTATGTGACAGCTGACATCTTTAAATCGCATTCGTAGTTTTCCAATTTGTAATCTGCTACGTTTGCAGAGACTTTTCTCGCAAATCATGAATTCCCAGACTGTATCTTAAAAAGCTCGTCGACGAATTAACTCGTCATCCGAAGAAATATAAACTTATAATTTACGTACGTACAATCACCTAGTGTTTCACGTCAACATTTCACTTCGAGCAAATTAATAAAACCGTCAAGAAATCATTATTCAAGTATACACGCGCGTACCAGTTCGCTCCATTATTATAATAATGTCTACAGCTTGCCTCCTATCAAACACGACCGATAAGAACCGGTTTCCCACTTCAATTTTTTCCGTGGTACTCAATAATTTTTCGAACAGTTTTTCCGTCACGCTCGTTCCTAGGACACACGTGTATCCAGGAGACAAGAGAAGAAGAAAAGACCGCGTGATCAATACAGCGGGGCCACATAAGGACGATTTTCAACGTTTTCCATGGAACGAAGATTTTTTCCTGAAACCGGTATCAGAATCGTGGATCTCGTTTTAGGGATCGTTGATCTACAAGCCGTCAAGAGACTCTCTCTCCTCTACTCAAACGTACACACACACACACACACAAAGTTCATTGTTTATAACCTAACATTCCCAACAAACTTCACTTCAGAGAAATCGAAACCTGCGAAAAGCCGGTGATAAAAAAGAAGAAAACAAAAGGATAAAAACTCACCTAAATTCTAAATAACCCTCGTAGTTTCGTAGTTGTCACCACTTTTCCAATAATCGGATTGGAGAACACAGTCTTGATGTCGCGCGAAAACGTAAACCGTTCGAAATTCTAACCCAAAAAATTCGGACCCGCGTGTCAAACCGGCATCTACTTGTTCTTGTACCCGCGACACATTCTATCCTCGTGAAAATACAGAACGATCGATCGGATCATCGGATGATAGATTTTCGTGCACGTATGTATGTAAACGTCTAGGTATTGGAATTCCCCCGTCACTTCATCCGGCTCTGTTCCGAGGTTTCCCCAGGTGAAACGAACGGCCGCGATGAACCACGAGACTTATCGGTACGTATACCGTTCCCGTGACACTTTTCTGTGAAAAATCGTGGGGAGAGACAGCGCGTAGCGTAAGGGCAGCGATCGAGCGAGCGCGCCGCGACGAGAGCGGAAAACACGAAATCGAATCCGGTTTCGGTGCGAGGCTGACGACTGAATCCACGGGAACACGCGGCCGGCCATTTAAATGCGTCGTCGTCGGTTCCTCGACAGTTTGTGCCGTAACCTCTTCCTTCTCCTCCTCTCCCCTTCTCCATTTTGCCCGCGGCCGTCTCTTCGTGGCGCGCACGACACACAGAGAAAACGTCACTGGAGAACAATCCAATTCAGGAGGCATAAGGACTCCTCCTGGCCGTTCGGGGCCTGTTCGTACCGGTTCTCTTGGCCATCACGAGAATTCCCGGCGTACCGATTGATGCAACCCCGCAGACGACGGGAACGTTTGTTTTTCTTTTTCGGTGGATCCTACCCGACCGCCGAAAGTCGAATGTGTATTCATAATTCATTTACCTGAGCGTACCGATACGTATTATAAATATTGTAAACCGACCAGGGTATGTATATATTTGTATTCCGAACCGACCCGATCCGCGGAAGGTGATTTCAGGTGTAACAGGGGGGGAAATAAATAGACTGGCCGAAATTTCTATAAAGTCACCATTATGTTTTTTGATGAATTCTTATAATTACTCCATATTAATGGTAAATTTGTGTTTAGTAGCATTTTGGGATTTATTAAAGAAAGTATACACATTCGGTTTCAAAAAATAAATATAACATTTGTTTTAAAAAAAAAAAGCAAAAATATATAATTCAACGGAGAACAAACCGAAATTTCTTTAATGTCGTTCGTTTTTTATATAAGTAAAGTTGAAATTAACAATTATTTTTCGCTATTTCTATATTAATATTTAGTGTAATCTGTATTTTGAAAATATCTATGAAAACGAAGATGACTTTATAACTATGTATTGATACAGAAATAGTGAAAAACAATTGTTAATTTCAACTTTACTTCTGTAAAAAGCGAATGATTTTATACAAATTAATTAATTAGAATCGCAGTTTGTTTTCTGTTGAATTATATTTTTGTTTTGGTTTTTTAAAAGAAATGTTATATTTATTTTTGCAAACCAATGTGTACGCTTTCTTTAATTAATCCGAAAATGCTATCAAACACGAATTTTTCATTGGTATGGAATAATTATAAGAATTCATCAAAAAACATGGTGACTGTATAGAAATTTTGGCCAGTGTATGTACGGATTTTCGATTAGATTTGACAAAAAGACTTGACAGTTTTGTACGGTGCTTTGCGTTATATAAACATTCGAATTTCTATTTGCTGTTTTCATTTAATGTTGACAATCTTCTTTCAGACATATAGAATGTCGATGCTTTTACTTCGTTGGGATAAACAGTGTTGAAATTTTTGTTCCGATAAGACGTAGTCAAGTTCACGTGAGTTTAAGATTTTTGTTTAATTAGTGCGCCGGTAAAATTCGGTTTTTTCTCGTTTTTTTTACAAGGGAAATTCGGAGATTATCTATCGGAAATGTAGCTCTACAATTTATATTTTGTTTACAAGTTAATTAACAAAAGTTGCGATGAAATTAAAAAGAATTTAAATTAATCTCTATATTGAAAAGTCATCAAATTAATCATTGATTAATTTACGTCAGATATTTTACAAATACGACAAACTTTGTGCATTATCCTAATATGTATTTATAGTATTTCTTATTAACGTGGTCGATTTTTGATTGACTTGGAGATCCGATTGATCGATATTGTATCTGAAAATTTTAAAGCGTCTATAGATAATATGGTAGTTTTATCATTGTAGGTCTTAGAGTACCTAAGTAGACTAATCCTTCTCGCGTGCAATAAATACAACTTTTATCTCCGGTTAATCCTCTCACAACTTCGAGGGTGAAGTTTCAGTCGCCTTTACAAGGATACGTTTATAAAAATTATAACTATTTGTTGCGCTATTTTTTATCGTGAAATTAATATTTTTTCACTGATTGCCAATGAAAAAGTTGAGAAGACAGAATGTTATTGAGCCATTATGCTATGTCAATATTTCGAATTTCCTGGTACAATCACTTGTCTCTGCTCTTCCATGGTATATACACCAAATATTATGGTATTTCTTTATTGGATTCTATGAATCGTAATACTACACAATCGTAGTATGTCTTGGAGGTCAGATAAATGGTTACTGTTTACCTCAAGCAGTAAACTCATTTATAAATACAGTTTTTTTATGTTGATTCAAGACTATCTGAGCTACGTTGGATTTAGTTCGAAAATTCCAATATGTCTGTGCTTTCTTGTCATTTTTGGGATTACGGTGGATATCTGCTGGTGGCATCGACGTCTCTGAAACACTAATTAAACACTATTTAAACGAAAAATAAGAACTAGCAGAACTGTAGCTGGCAAAATAATGCGGGAGGTCCTCCATATTGAAAAATTCAATGCGGCAATAATGAAACCATATAAAAAATCGTACCCTCAATTACTTTCACTGAAAAAAATACATTTGTTAGAAAATAGTTTTGTAGTAATTATTTTCAGTAACGTATATTGTTATCTATGTTATTATCATCAATATAAATCACTGATAATGTTTCTCTCGTTAGGTTCGGTTGAACTTAACAAGACACGAGGTCTGAAAACAACAAGGCTGCGTGTCCTACAAAACCGCAGTCCTATTTACATATTTACATAAAATTTAGCGAAAGATGCGTACGTCCTACGCCGCTTTAACTTACGCGAATGTTTCCACGGAATATCGTAGTGGGAATTAAGAGGAAATTAAAGCTGTTTTAACCCACTAGAAAAAGCGATAAAATTTAGAATTGGATGTACAAATGAATGAATAAGAGATCAACTGTTTCTCCAAACAAGAAAGTAAAATCGTCCACGACATTAAACTAAAAAGTAATTAACGGAAATGTATTGTGAACCTGGCATAGAAAGTTATACTGTTTTAAAGCTGACAAAGAAATACAGAAATATTCACGAAACACTGCAAGTATCGAGATTGCATAAAATTAATAATAAGTTTCAATACTTTGTATTTTAGCTGTAATTGAACAAAATGTATAAAATATAAAAATTACAGATATACTAATTTACCGGTATTAAAGAAAAATATAACATAATGGAATATCGTTAAAATCTGTAAAAAAGATAATATTAAATAATATTATAATCGTATAAATAATTCAATGACACAATTTTCGTCACGACACAGCTTATGAATGGCACGTCGGTAAGAACCTACAAAGAATACTAAACTTGGGAAGCATGCATTGCTAAATATACTGATTTTTGTACCAAACGTTGGAATATGGTTTATTTTGATAATTTGGCCGTATTTAAGCCTTTCGATAAAATTAATGCTTTCTTTCAGTTGATTCCAATATTTGTAAACAAATAATAAATGAACGGTATAATTTATTTTTCATCTTTATTACTTAAAAAGTAGACTAAACTGTATTGAAAACTATTAAAGTTGTGAATGACAAGTAAAGATGAAAAATGCAGTGAAACTTCTGTCACGCTAATAATGTACAATAAAAACAGTATTTCTTCTTAAATTTCTGTTTTTCTCGCGCGAATTAATGATTAAAGTAAAACTCATACATTGAATAAAGGGATGGATAATATGAGAAAGGGACGGTTGATGTCAATCTTCTCTTTCATATATTTCAACTTTTCATTCTTCCTGGAAAGCCTGACAATAATTTATAAATTAACTATAACAATGTTGTGAAAATCCAGAAGATACCTTAAATAATACAGACGACACAGGTAATTGCCAGAATGAGACAGTACAATAGATTTCATGTAATCCAGTGAAAATGGCATTATTATTCTCAATACTTTTGATATACAATAATAATCATTATTAATTAATTAGGTACAGGAACACTTTATCATTCGTGGTATTAATTAAAGATAATCAATTACATACAATAAACTGTTATCAGCCACGGTGCATCGCCTCCAAGCCTCGGCGTCATTGAATTCATTTAATGTAGATACTACATTTGTTTTTCTCCGTTTCTCTCGGTTTCTGTCAAAAATTTAAAAATCAGTTTTAGGAAGCGAGCGCCTACGACTATAAGAATCGAACCAGTATGCGAAGGCCATTCGAGAAGATTTCAATCACGCGTTCGATTTTCTCCACTTCTTTTTTTTATACATATATACATATATACGTATATATGTATATATATATAATTCATTTCCTAACAGAATCGTTTAAAAGTGAAAGAGAAACAGAATGGTCGTGTATATCGTCGTCGAAAATTCGATATTTAAAACGCAATGTGTTCAAAGTAACGAGCTGATAATATTCTTTAGCGTTAACGATGCTAATTATTAAGCTTGCAAAGACTACGATGAAGTTTGGAAAAAAATATATACAAAACGCTCGGTGTATCAAATTTATCCTCTCGATATTAGACCCGCTGGTCTCCAATTTATAAGTATCTCTTAACCTTTTTTTTTCCTTAGGCTTACTTCGATCTTACTGCACTAAAAAGGCACAATTTTTCGCACCTGATAAAACATTGTGTTACGGTCTAGAGACTAATGATTCCTTCTTTTCTTTTATTTTTTCCACCAAAGTATGTACTTCGTGTTTCCTCCCTCCCCCATCCCCCCACCCCCCGAATGCCAATTTTTGTATTGTGCTTCTATTTTCCAGTATGTTTGTGTTACGTAATGCAGGGAGCTTATTTTACAATGTCACATGGGTGATAATGGTGGTACGACAAAACATGATTTGTATTCTTAATATTTTTTTTTTTGTTCACAGTATTTCGAATGAGCGATATATTACGTATATTAAACAGAGCATTGTTGTATTTATAATGCACGTAATATATCATCTTAAAAACTAATTTGTAATAATGTCCTTTCCTATGTATACCTAGGGTCTATACAGACCTTACTAAGGCGATGAACTACGCGGGCCTTTGTACAGTCGTTTGGAAAACTATGGGAAGTCTTTAAGAGGAAGAAATTATTCATTCAATCAATATACAATGTTGTTCACTGATGTCTCGATGCGGCTTGTCCATATTTGATCGGAGTTAACCAAATTTGCAATCACGATGATATTCCGTTTTTCGCAAAATTCACTGCTATCCAAATGAATCAGCTGTGTGTGCATTATTTGCAATTTGTCCCGTTCCGATGGAACTAAACCAACTACAATCAGGTTCGTTTATTTTTGATTTCTCGTTTTGTTTTTCTTGTTCGGAAAACAATCTTCGCTACAAAAAGGAACGCATTTCGTAAAAATCATCATTAAAATTATGTACAATGCTGCGTCACTATATGCCTGATTTGTTCAGGATCGAAAAGAAACAACTACGATACGAAATGTTATTAAATATCGGAGGTACCGTCTTGAAGAAGATTAAACGTACATTCTGAAAGAAATACAAATTCTATAAGAATCAAGCATTAATTCAGGATTAATGTCCAAAAAATTCATATTCATCCAAACATGGCTTTTTTTTCTTGTGGTTTTTTGTTTTGTTTACTTAATAAACATATTATGGTTTCAATTGTTTAACAGATTTTGTGTTTCGTCAATTTTAAAAGCACTTGCTCGGTTAACTAAAGCGGAAGAAACCGCTTTAGTAACTTCAATAAACTAACACCGAGTATCGCCTTATTAGGTTTCTTCTTATTAGAATGCTGGTCCTCTTAAATAAAATTAGTTGCGGCACTTGTTCGAAGTTAGCACGTTCTTTATTGAGAATATCCTTGTTTCAGTCTATCACTCGAGCGCCTTGACCTGCGCCATAACTTTACCCTCCCACAACGGTAAAATATCAGAATCATCGGTTATTTCTTCTTGTATGACCTTTGTATCCAAGTCCTCACACTCGGTTTTAAAGAAATATCTAAAGATTGTAACAGTTATAGACAAATTGCCATCTTATTGTAATATAAAATCTGCTAAATTGTACCTACCGATAGCTGCCTTTCTTAGGAAGGTATTCTTTAAATTGTTTTAACGTGACGTTATGACCAGGAATTTTAGTCCTATATGGAAACTGTTCGTCACAAAAACTGAACACAACGGTGGTGAAATCTCCAATATCTTGCTTTGTTTTCTTTAACGTTGATTGATTTGATTGGACATAAGATTGACTCTGCAATGTAGGCTCGTACGATGACTGTTTAGAAATATTAGAATGGCGTTGTTTACAACTTGAACGTGCCCTATCTTCCTCAATTAATCTTCTCCTTGCTTCTTCTAATTGGGTTGCCTATTAATAAAATAAAGAATTTCTCAACACATGATAAAGATAATTCTGATTCCTCATATGATTAATTTTACATTTATTACGACCAAAAAAAAAA
>NW_015374156.1:1743038-1894107 GCF_001272555.1 Dufourea novaeangliae | reverse complement strand
TGGGTCAGCAATAAAAGGTTGTGCAGGAACACCCCATGTTTCCCTGTTTGTTCTTTCCAAAGAGCCACTACGAGATCCATATTTTTTCCCATGTCGGCTATGCTTGACATCTTTCTTGTCGCTTTCTTTAAGCCACGACAGAAGACGAATATCTTTACTAATCGTCAACGGTGGTGCATCACTTACAACGCTTACACCACTATCAGTTAATTCCGTCATAGACTTCTTCGTGGCTGATCTCCTAGTCATGTCCGACCTTCGGAATCTCTGATCATGACCTGTAAGAAATTTTGTAATATAATAATTGTTCAATAAAATAGAAATTCACGTATTCAAATTATTTACTCGTTAAATAGTACATTAAAATACTTTTACCGGGAGTCTTAACATACCTTGAAGATAAAGGTCTTGCTTATGGAGGGAATCGGCATAATCAGATGGCACGGATTTAGATTTAGGCAAGTGAGATCCTAGTGAACTCATGGAGCCAGCTCCGACAAGATCGCTGCCTTCTTGAAAATCGTGAATATTACCACTATCCGCAGAAAATGTAGAGAACACATCCTTCTCTTTTCTTTGTTTGTACGACCGTGGATAATTGTGCGTAGAACGTCTTCTTTCAGGCGAATGCAGTCTTGGAGATGAGAGGCCAGGTGATCGGGAGGGCGTTAGATCTGACCAAACTCGTGACACATGCTGATCTAGAATTGCTTGATCATTATCTTCTTCTATTAATAACTTTTCTCTGAGTGCATCAGCTAGTGCTTTTGGAGCTCCACTGGGCATCTCCAAAGCTACGTCTTTACTGTTCGTGTCACTTTCTTGCAAATGCCTATCAAGCTTTTCCTGAGATTCTCTTTCGCGTTTGACATTCTCTAACTTCTCAATAAGCACTTGAGCAAATTCTTCTGGTCTCAACGGATGCATAAGGTCACGTGGCACCCGCTGTGTACGAGGGATGATTGTATGATGTGCCATTGGATCACGATTTAAACTAGCTGAATCTTTCATAGCTCTGCACTGCCTTATATATTGTTTTTTACTTCGTTGCTTTCCCATTGACATACCATCACTGGAATTGATAAATCGAAACAAATATTTGTTACCGATTTAAATAATTTCAATGATACAATTAAATATTTACTTACTTATTTAAATATTTAATAAAAATTATTAAATATTTAATCAAATATTTTACTTCGATTTAGTATTGCTAGCAAAATATGTGCATTTAGTTAAATATAGACCTGGATACACATTCGAGCATAAAATTGTTAAACTTATTAATTTAATTTACCATAAGAGTTTTAACACACAGTATAAAAGTTATTTACATATGTAAAACATACATTTTAAATATTTCTTCTACTACAATAAAAAAAATATAAGAATAAAATAATACAATCATGTAACCCTACTATATTCAAAATCTTCATTTCTAATAAGATTTGATCATAATTTACTGTAGTACTTTAATGTCATCTCACTGAATATTTGGAAACATTTACGAAATCCTTGCAAGTGCATTTATCCTTGTAAGCATTTATTCTATCCAAACATATTACAAATTAGAATTTATTCTTCGTACGTTAAATAAAATAAAAAGACTTACACTGATGAATCGGTGAGAGACATATTGTCTGATTCGGTTCGTGCATCACTGCTCAAGCTTTGAAGTTCTGAATCCTGTCTGGATACTGGGTTGTATGAGGAATATTGTGCGTGCAGTCTGGGTACGAGCATATGATATGGACTAGCTCCATGTTGCAAGTAAATGCTACGAGCGCCACACAAAATGTCAAATCAAAAGGAAGGAATAAACAAAAGATTGGAAAATTGTTTCGATAGAAATATTACAAATATAAAATATAAAACCAATTAAAACACTCATATAATATACAATGTGTATTCGCAATCTGATATGTTTCTATTGTATTAAAGACTTCAGGAATGCTATGAATATATGTATATAAAACATTATACACTACAAGACATTGCAAAAAAAAATCCACACATCAAGCTTAAAAACAATTCGAGCTAAACAAAGCGTTTAATGCATATCTAACTGTAAGCATTCTAGGTAATGAATGTTTTAAATAAAAACGATATTTATGTAGGAAAATGTATTACCCAGCATACGCTTCTGGCTTTGGTCGAAGATCCATCGCCCTAGTTTGTTGAGTAGCCATAAGCATATCTTTGGTCAATCTGAGCTCACTCCTCAATTCCCCAGGCGTTTCACTAGCTGAATGTGAGCTATGTACGGAACTAACAAATTCGCTGTCTTCGTGGACAGTGGGCAATAAGCTTGGCCCACAAGAAACAGACATCTCTCGACTGGATCCTGAACTAGGACATCCGCCAGAATCTGGATTCTGACAAGACTGTACATACTGAAGATACATATCAGACCGAAGAAAGTTTGGATATGTAGTCTCATTAATGAGGCGTTCGACTTCCAACTGTACAGCGTCGAACACCTTCTCGTCCGCCCGACCTTCCTTAACTCGACGATTCGCTTCCTTTCGTACATCTTCTGGTATAGCTAATTGCGACTTAAGAAAGAACCTTCTATAGATAAGTTTAACCAATTGATTTATCCTCTCAGGATCATCTTGTTCCTTGAGACCCTCACAGGCAAACCAGAAGTTAAGGGGATTCGCATGCGGTCTGCCTTCTTGATCCAGATATTTTCTGAACAATTCCAAGCCCACTGGATCCTGCAGCAAAGAATGCAGATTCCTGGCCCACCGCAAACATGCAGGTGGCGAATCAGTTTCCATGGTTGTCGTACTACAACAACCTTCAGGTTCAAATCCCAAAGGTGCTGAAGCATCGCAACCTGAAGCTGTTGGAATTGCAAGAGAAGAGCGCCTAGGGGTCAGAGTTGGACTGTGTGGACGGAACCTGCTGACATAGTTTCCTGTTTCCTCTCCTGTAATTAAAATTTAGGAAAAAATTATTTCTGTATTCAAAATATTTGTCTTATAAGAAACGTATGTATCTGTACGTATACATATTTATAATTATAGCATGTGATTAAGCCCACTGAGTGATTAAAGATGAATTTAATAATCATTTCTATACATTTTAATGGTATTTCGAAATTATATATAAAAACTTACCAGGCACGGGTGGCCGTGGAGAGTTTTCATTGAAGCAACGTGCTTCGTGCTGTCGAGATCCACTCATCCTATCTATTATGGCCTTCGCGTATTATTTTACGTTCTATATTTAATTTAGGCCCACGACGCCTCTTAGTGGACATGGTTAATCCAAACCTGAAATGTAAATAAAAATATTTCGAATGAGCATCTTTCTCATTATAAATAAAAACAATGTATAAATCATTAAAATAACAATTAAACATGTATTATATTATAACACATAAGATTTATCATTTATTTATAATTATCACCACCTATAAAACAGAAAAATATTGCAAGGTATTCTTTATTGCAGTTTCAATTATATAATTCTGGTTTTATACAGCTTGCATCAAATTTTATTTGGTGTGCTAAATAATAATAAATACTGGTGTAAGTATATTTTGCATTCAGAAGTCTCAAACAAAAGACCTAAGGTAGGGATGGTGGATCGATCGAGCCCTGTGGTGAGTCATATACCAATTAAGCACCTAAGGATGGTTTTCCTATCCCAAAGAACTCTAAGGGCGGAGCCTGACAGAAAGACCATGGGGTAGCTCCTGGCATCCAGGCTGCGCATTGAAAGATGCCTCTCTATATATCCCTATTGGTCTGCGCAGAGCATTTGTGTGGTATTGATCGACAAAAATTATAACGCAATCCATTGAACCTTACAGTCAGCCCCAAATGGTGCTTAGTTTCTGGAATCAAACTCACTGCAAACTAGAACTTTATTTTGACAGGATGGATAGATATTAATAGATCTGGAGGATAAGGTATCCTATACAAAGAAAAGACCATTATATCCCCAAAGGTTCAGTCTATTGTTATGATGAGCTATAGAAATATGATTTCATAAAGATCCTGTTAAGATCATTCATGTGTTATATCCTTCTTTCCATGGAAACAAACTATAATATTAAAATATAAACACTTAGCTTTACCATATGTATTAACAATGCATTTAACAGTACAATGTAATATCCAAATATAAAGAAATTAAAATAGCTAACATTTTAGCTTACCAGAAAGAGTATCATAATTTACTTATTGAGTTCAAATTTAATTATTTTAAACTATTGAGTTTGAATTTCAATTGTACATAAATTGACTTGTATTAATTTTCTGAATTTAAATATATTTAGGAGGTAAAGAATGTAATAAATCTATATACTCCATAGTTTTGAAATGAATAAAGTATACACAAACACTTTCAAAATAAAATATACACATCTACTTAGAAAGACCTTAATGAATTGGACAGGAAAAACTGGGACACATACTACAGATGTACATATGTGAGCATCAATACCTTGGTATATAAGTAGGTTCATGGTACATAAAAGTTCTACACAAGCATAGAAATTTGATCTCTACCTATACAGCAGGGAAAATATGAAATGAAAAGCTGTCATAATGAATCATCTCGCTTCACTGCACATTTACCTGCGTTAAGGGATGAAAAGGAATGTACATACCATTTTGCTAGTACTTTCGTATAAGTCACCTTGAAATCTGTATAGCCGTGTAAAATCTATTATGATCTTTACAAGTTTATCGACCTCAAGCACAAGCAGCTTCGAACTTCTATTGTTATAGAACAGAATGAACATGCGATACCACTGTCTACGCGTCTCTAGGCAAACTGAGCTAAGGCTGCGTCCTGACCAGGACTGACACCACATTGGTACAGGAAGGGTGGAGTAGGGATACAATGTCTGATCTTGTCGGATTGTAAAGCGCACGGTTCTACTACCCCTACTATAAAAATAATGGCACGCAGTTTCAACAGAATATAATGTTGTGTTTCTTCCCAAATGAATAATAGAGTTATATGTTTTTAAGTAATATCACATTCATATTTGTTATATAATTTTTAATAGCACTTTATTTATTACATTACACTATGTGAAAAGGCAGAAGTAACTAAATTATTTTGATAAAATATCTAAATATATTTGCTATCATTCTGAAAAATCTGTGCTTACCAAAACATTAAGAAACTTCCTTGAGTCATGGAAAAATACTAATAGAAATAGTTAACTCAAGTTTTAAATACAAATTTTTCTTTGAATAATTAAAATATATATGTACCGGAAACAAAAATTGTTTAAAAAGAATTGTAATTACTATAATTGTAAAGAAGTTCTGTTTGAAATCTGTATATTATTTATTTTAATTTAATTTATAGGCGCATAGATAATGATGAGACTCTTTTAGTTATTGATAAAAAAAATGGAAATTATAATTTAAATTATTAATAAATGACAAATTAATATAAAATTATGGAAAGAGAAAAAGTCACGTAAATAGTTACAACCACCTGTAACTAACAACACGATAAAACCACAGACGCGATATAAGAATAGACCTACATCCAATGTATTTTTGTGGTCTGATTTTCTGGGGTCCTAGCACCCTGTTACCATTTCAGTGTCAATACCCGACATTACCGATAAAGCACGAATTCTGAATTAGCACGGATGGAGCATTATATGCTTCGTTCATATTACGTGTAATGTGTATCTAATTGTGATTTGGCGAGAATACATGCGATGTTTCAGTTTAAATTATGAATACAACACTTAAACATGAAGTGCGAAAGTATATATTTTTTTTATTTATCTACAAGATAATTTCTATTATAACGTGTTAATGTATACATAAATACTAAACCCATTGTTAATGTACTATTTTATGAAATCCTGTTCGCCTAATAGAACAGGGATAACGATATCCTTGTCCCGGGAGCTTGTGAGACCAATTTTGTCGTTTCGGCGGTGCAGTTTTAATTACTATGCACTATATTTACTGTAAGGACGACTGATTTCGCTTGACTCGGAGTTATGGTATTATCATTTAACTTAGGGTTAATCTTAGGATTTGCCTTATAGTTTTATAAATGTTAAATGTACTCTGGGATTGTAAAGTCCTTTTACGCCTTTACACGGCCAATCCTGTTAACATTACTAAATACATATGTATGTACATGTACGTATATATAATAGTAATGGAACAAAGGTGAAAGAACGAAATATTAAGTTAGAATTAGACCTATAAAGTAAGAAGACTCCTTTCTAATGAACTGACTTTACAGTGAACGGGCTGAAGAGAACTCGTCTGTGGCAACAGTCCCATCGATAATTTTCGAATGTATCTAACACTCACAATTTTACAACGTAGCGTACTTTAGACTTGGTAATACTGTAAAAGTTTGGCTAGCTGAGGTCGCGTTGGATTGAATGTAATTCCCGAATTCGCCGTTTTCATAACGTAGAGGACGCTAAAATCTCAGGGTTTTTGAAGGGTCGGTATAACAGATTTCTAGGGTCATGAAGTTCTGTAAGGTAAGTCTGCTCTCATACTCCGTCTGTGAGCACAATAAAACAAAAAAAAAAACCGTTAAAACTTTATGTACAATTTTCGTTCCATCTACGTTAATATATGGCACTTGTTACCATTTACCATCGTACACGGTGTTTCAATGTAAACTTTACACATTTCAATTCATGACATTATAGTTTTTTTATGACAAATACTTGTATTCCAAACATTATATTTTTTACATATAAAATTAGGTACCTAAACCTGGGTACCCAATATGTGTTAAATTACCGACAGATAACACACTTCGTTCCGAACAAGCAATTTTTTCTTTCAGATTTTTGACATTATGCCATACCCAGTAGCGAACGAGAAATACTCAATTCATAATGACAGCGTTATAATTTTATCGAATTCAATTAACTTCCATTCAAGGATCAAGTCAAATTACTTTTAAAAAAAACGTCTCACAATGTCATGAAAGCTTTGGAAGAATTAATACTATCATTAAAGTAATGATTGCAGAACTTTAAAAGCACTCAATTTCAAGTGAGACATTATTGTCAATATACCGGAATCAAACATGGTAAATCTGAGAACTATTCGACCTCTTAAATCAGGAGTACCTCACCCTGAATTACTACACAGACGTTTGTAATAGAGATCGGAGGGTGATTCGCCATTCAATGTAGCATACTTCATTAGAATCTTCAATTTTAATAACGGCGAAAGTGCAAGAATAATCATTTCAACAGGCACCTTACACGTTTCTCTAATGTCTTCTTCACTTTTCGCTTGCTTAATGATGTCCGTCGTTATAATTATTCGAAGCGCGGTACCGTGAGATATAATTATATGTCGAAAGAAATTCGTCGCGTGAAGAACTATTAAGACTGTTGTATATAACACGTCGAACACTCCTATGTGAAGCTGAAAAGCTTCGTTCAATTTCAATTTCGAATAAAGACTCGAGTGTTCTCGTAATGAATGTGATCGATATATTTCACAGATGTCATTCTCCATTTGTTTCCAGTACTACAGAGTACTCAGACTATTCTCTCATTGTTCGAGTGAACTTGAACATTTTAGCACTTCCAGTAATTGTCTAAAATTGTCTTTCCTCGATCGTTACGTCAATGTTTAATTATGTATCTTTTCTAGTAATATTTTAATAATTTAAATAATTTTAACCCATTATAGTTCACTAAAACTCTTGACATTTTACGAATCATAGTCGAATTCCTCGAAGGTGAAAGTCCTCCAGTTAACCCCAAGAATGTAGAAAAGCCATCTGGACAGGATAGGTACAAAATTCGTCTTCGAGCGACACGCTGGGTATCCCCCTTTCGCTTGGTCGGTAAATGCTAGGATCGGCGTTACCCCGCATACCATGCTGTTTGATATCGACAATCGAAATACTAAGAATCCACAGAAGGAGAGGTTTGCAGATATTGAAATTTCTCCAAGCGTGCAAAAATATATCAACCGTGCGGAATTTAAATCTCGCCTTCTACAGGCATTGCTTTTAGTCATCCGTAAGCATTTTTCGGTTTTCCTACAAACGTTGGGATATAATATTAAAACGCACAGTACCGTGTGATTTACACGGTGGCATTTCGATATTCTCGTATCAAATATTGTACGACTTCCTAACATATTTCACGATAAGTTTCGTATATATGTCTATTTCAAGAAAGTTTAAAAGCAAATTGACATATTAACCAATTATAAAACAAAGAACAACATATCCAAATAATTCTATTAAACGACAAGATGCAGGTAACTTGTTTCCCACCTGACCATTGATATCGAATTTCATTAGTTAGAAACAATCAAAATCGAATATATTCCGATCAAATTCGAATGTACTACACGGTACTTTTTTACGTACTTCACCGCGACGTGTATGTGCTTCAACATTCAACTCTCATCTACCGGGTGTTTCGAACTATAACCCACTTTATAAAGTGAAACAATAGAAAATCTCATAGTATTTATACTAGCAGTTCAATTTGAGAATATTATCCAGACAGAAAAATAATTTCGTACGTTAACAGGATACTAAAAATATCACTCTTTATCGCCCCAAACCGTAAGAAGGTACGAACCGCGAAGGCGACGAAAAGGTCAGAGAAAAAAAAGGCGGTTTCCATTGTGCGCATTCTTCGGGGAGCGCATTAACATTTTCTGAAGGGTATACCGCGGATATTTTTCTGACCGAGAAAAAGCGATCGAAGAAATGACAAGTATTTCGGAGTCACCAGTTAGATGACGAGGCGAGGGAAGGGCCCCAGCTCTCAAAGAGCGTGCTTCGCCGAGCGAGGCGTTCCGAAAACCTGTAATTACGGACCCGACGTACATCAAGCGGTGCCGCCAGCCGCCGCCAGCCACCAGCCGGCGAGGTCTGTGTCTTCCATCCTCTCCTTTTTGCCTTTTTCTCTCCTTCATCGCCTTCCTCGTCTTCCTTCTGCCTTTACCTGTGCCCTGTCCCGTTCGTGGCTTTCTTTCCACCGTCTCTGTTTCACTCTCGCGCGCGCAACGTTTGCTCGTTCGCTCTCTTCCGTTTTCTTTTCTCTTTTGTCTCTCTTTCGTTCTTTCTGTCCACTTTGAGCGGCCTCCCGCTTCGACTCCGACAGCGGTCCACCTTATTTGACCCTTCCCTTCTCCACCCCCCCGCCCCCACGGTCCGCAAGTCCAAAGGGCTCTCCGATTCCTCTTTTATTTTACCCTCTTACTTTACTTACTTACTCACTCTCGGTTTCTTTCTATTTCTTCTCCGTTTCTTCCACATCGTTTTTTTTGCACGCCCCCTCCCCCCTCTCTCTCCGCCTTTCTTTTTCACATCTTAGATTACCGTGTCGGTAATCGTGGCTTGCTACTTGGAATTGTTCGAAAAACAGAGTACGGAGAATGGAAGAACGAGGAGGAGGAGGATGGTGGAGTGATATCTTAGGTTCTTCTTCCTGTGTCCTTTGTTTCATTTCGCCGCCGTTACTTTTTCGTCCCTTCACGTTCACGATACTGGGCGCTATTTGAAATTTGTTACGATTTTCTGTTGTATCCTCTACCATTGTGCCCACCCTTTTCTTCGGTGAAATTGTTCCTGCGGCTCCGTCGGTAACAGCGGTGTCGCCAAACGTGCGCGGCTGCCCGTACTACACGAATGATAAGTTTTTCTTAAACGTGCAATTGTTTTTAGTCTTCTGATATTTTCATGAACTTTATAAAACGTAGATTCCAAGACATTTGTACGTTCAATAAGATATACCGGTTAATTGTGACCATTCCGTCGGGAAATCCAGCGGCAAAGAGAAGTCTCAGTACGGCACTGGGCAATCCGAAGCTCCTCAAACGAGAAAAGCACACATGGCGCCCATTCAGCTAACCCTTTCAGGCTTTCTCTCTTTCCTCCCCGGTACCTGTAAGTTTTCCACCAACCCCACCCAGCCATCCTCCTCCTCGCGCGTCACCTTCTTTTTCCTTCTCTTCCACCGTCAGATCGTGCAGCTTCTGTAAAATCTCTTTTACGCGCCCGACCGAGGAACTCTGTCTCAGACGACTCTATGCTTTTCTTACGGGCACCATTTAAATTTCCACATGGCTTTACAGAGCATAATTCGAATTTTTTTTTATCTCTCGATTTTTCTTTCGTCTTTCCCGCCTCGACCTTCCTCCTCCCTCCGCATAGACCAGTCACAAAACTTTCCGTTAACACGACCGCGAAGATTTCTGCTCTCAGTTTTCGGGGGTAACTTTGGGGAAAAGTCTTCCTGGAAAACTAAGACCGAACGAATGGAGTACATCGGAAACGTATCGGGGGCGGTTCGAAGAGTTGTCTGTCCACGGATGGTGCAAACTCGATGTTGCAAGAATTACCTATAATTGCTTAAAACGATAACTGTGTACGTGTGTACTACGTTTGTTGATTAAAAACTTAAACGAAGACGTACCTATTGTAAATTTATTGAATTCATTATATGATACGACATGAATTTTATTTTAAATAATCTTAACAATTAAAATACTACATTCAGTCCACTTCATAATGCAAACACGGATTCTGATGAAACATAAGAACTGTATGTGTCTTGTTACTGAACTCCCCGAAATCATTAGCAGGATTTTTGTTATAGATAACAAGTGGGGTACAGGGTGTAGGTATGTTGAGCAGACTGCCTGCGTTGCCACTCTAGACCCTTGCGTTGATTCGTTAACTTTTTGCCTGGCGAGTTAAGGGAAACCAGAAATTAATTTGGGTAGGTCGTCATTACGACTAAATAAAACTTCCTTTAGTAGCCCCACTACATTCGGGGGATCTGTGATGTTTCACGACGGTGTACATTTTGAACAAGTGTTTTGAATCAATTATCTTCAAAGCAAGCTTGAATGAGATACAAGGCGTTTTATACCAGTTGCGATAAAAAATGTTCACAGAAAATAGGTACCTTACACTTAGTCGACACCATTTACACTTTATAAATGAATGCAATAAAATTTTCCAATGTAACTCCACGTCATCTAGGTCCTAAACGCGAAAAAGAACGCACCGAAAAATATCGGTACGTTAGGAGTACTTAGTCATCAACATCCGACAAGAAGAGAACTTTCTTTATCAACCGTATCGGATTGGAGTGATTCTCGACAATGACACGAGTAGACTATGGATCGACAACCCCTTCTTGTCCCGAGGCACTTACTCCCCTTAAAGTAAGGGACAACAAAACCAGCCCATGTAAGCTTTTAGATCATTCAGCGCGCGGCCAGACCCTATGCAATATTAATATCGCTTGTCAAAGGGGTCACCTTTCTTTAAAGGGTAACAGGAAGTTTATCGATATCGAATGTCTGCTACGGCAACTTTGATTATCAATTAAATAATAAAGGGAGTGTTATCGGGTCGAAACGGAAATGATCCCGATCGGGCCATAAATACGGCTTCTAAAGTCTTTTGAAGCGCCGACAAGGATTTGTTGGTGAAAGACCGAGCGGAAACGGTCAAAGGCGTGTCACCGTTATCGCCAGATGACTTTATGTAGTGGTATTATGCCTCGCGAGCTGCGAATCTTTCAAAGAAACTTCTAAGGGACCGCTCTCGACCGGCAGCTACACCGACCGTCGGTCGTCGACCGTCACCGACCGTCGCGACCGTCGACCGGCCGGCTCTCTCGACCATCGACTTAGGAGAATGTTCACTGATGTGTCAAGATTCTTCGTCGCCCCGCCTTTCTCTTTTCAATTCCGATTGACCTTCATTCCACCACCACATCAAACGTGTGGGTCAGTTTATTCAATATTATTTGTATCCAATAAAATTTGATCTTTTAAGCAAAGCAAAAAATCATTTGAATTTTAAAAATAAGAAATTTTAGGTACGGGTTTGTGTATCCTTTGTAACTCACAAATTCTAAGTAAGAATGGTGTACCCTGTGCAACTGAAAAACTAGGAACAAAAGTTCTAAATTATTGAAAATCTGGTACATTGGTGGGATGTCGGTCTTTGTACTAAATTGAAATTATGATTTGAAAATTCGCGGCAATATTACCTTGCTGGAAATAATAATTTCTTGATCTAGAGAGGTTAAGTGACTAAATTTGTCGAGAATGATTAGTTTAGACAGATTCTTGATTTTCACATTTTAAGCAGCCGCATAATATCCAAACTACGGATGTTTTAAATTAGTACCTCGATTTCGCAGCGATATATCGACGGAGTTGCTTCGTTGGATTAACTTCATATTCACGTGTTGTTTAAGTATATACTTTACATGCCTCCAAGGCGAAGGTTTGTTTTTATAGATCCACTTTAAAAGTTCACAAATTGCATACAACCATGTCGTATAAAGAATGAAACTGTACGGCACTATATTATTTTAAGTTCAGTTATTCCGATAAGTGTCCACATAAAAATCACCTCGAAACCACATCTGAATCGGTGAAACCGGGACTCAGGATTCGAAATATCTGTTCGACGCGAACGACATCTGGTAGGACAACGGAGAAGAATCACGATTGTAGTTCACACGCGGAAGGATTGCATCAATCGCACAGGAACTATACTTTTCAGATGATTGCACTGACCGCAGGAAGTCTCAGTAGGAGGGTTTTCCAGATAAAAACATCCGAGTTGTTGAGCAGTCCGCATGCTTTTGCTGGTTCGCCTCAATACATTTCTTTCTTTCGCGTCGTTTTGTTTACGGTCACGCATTTCATGAAATGAGTCAAACGAAACACGGACCATTTCATCGAAATCATTTGCCATACTGAGTTTATGAACAGAGACGAGTTCCTCGACGCACTTTTAGTTTCACATAACAAACACTCGATTGTTTTCTTCAATTGTGCACTTAAAATAGATCCAAGACAACTGATCACGTTGTTTCCAATAACACTGAACCTGCGTGCCCAACGACGGTTAGGTGCAAGACGTTCGAATAATTCCTATGATCCGCCGGTCTGAGTTTCACAAACTGTTGAAAGTAAAAGTTCGTGTAAAGACGAAATACGAACTTTAAGTTGTATAAAGGATCCGTTGAAATCTTGCACCTATCTCCAGAACATTTTCATTCGTGTGTACCATCATTTTTGCAGAACGTATCTTCACAATTTATACTACTAATGTATGCGTGTTGCTTGATTACTATATCTTCATTTGATTTCTCAAGTATATTCTTTTTTAGTGTACCAAGAAGTATACATATTGGTCCACAATATTCCAGCACAACACAAAATTAAGTTTCTTCTTGAATAATCGACTGTATTTGGAACACGATTTCTTCAGCACCGTATGGTACTTTAGTGAGTCAAGAGAATCTCGAGACAAACGGTCAAACGCGTACTGGAATTATAATTCGACCGAAAAAAAAGTTTTCTTCGGCTGTACCGTCCGAATTGCCACTTGGAACTAAGTATTCTATGAAATCTTTCCGTTCGTATATACCGAATCAGCGAAACGAGTACAAAAACAGGGGGCTGAAGGAACGGCTCGGTTGAATGTGAATACGACAAAGGATGCCGAAGAAGACCTGTGCCCCATACAACGTACACGGTAAGACTGAAACTACACAGTGACCGTAGAGCCAAGGGAGAGCGAGTATATTATCTCTCTCCCTCGCTTTCTTCCTCGCTCTTACACCGTCCTTCTTCTTCTTTTCTTCTTACTCTGCCACACCTCCCTTACGGCCACAACTGGCTCTCTCTCTTTCTCTTTCTCTTGTACGTTCCCCTTCCCCTTCCTCTCTCTCTGGCCATGGTGGACGCAGGACAAAAAAGTGGTAGGGTCCAGGTATAAGGGCAAATTCTGAGCTATATATACCTATCCATACTTTAAAACTCTTACGGAAACATCAGGATTTTCATAAATTTTGGACAAGCAGTTCGTCGTACCGATGAGAATAAATGATTATATTTTAACATGTTGAGACGACAGCATTTTAAGAAGATTTTAATGTGTTCAAAGTTTTACTAAATTAGTCACTGTGTTGCTTCAAATATTATGTTCTGTTTAAACGGTTCAGCCGGTTAATGTAAACAGAAGGTGCATAAATAATAAAACAAAAACAAGAAATAAATGACAAAGTAAAATTGTACTTATTAATTTCGGCCATTTCAGTGCTTAAATACTATAAGTCAGTGAAGTATTATTTCACTGTAACCTAATAACCTTTCTAACATTTTCAATATTAGAAGAATATGTTGTGTTCATCTAGTTTGTTTATATCAATAAAAATGAGTCTTAGAAATCAGAAATGATCGATGTTTTTTTCTGGTTTTGGATGATAAAATAAAGATCGATGTGGAAGTAGTGTAGAAAATTTGTTTGATATAATATCCAGTATTATATCAATATACTGTCTCTGATATCTTTGATGTGGTAAAAATATTATGATGTGTAAATAATAATGATGACAATATAAAAATACGAATATTATAGATACAAAATTCTGTAAAAGTATTAAAATCAAAGATTCCTACAGAATTTATTTTACTGGAATAATTAGCACTGAAGCATTAAAAATACAAATTGGCTACAATACGCCATCTGTCGCTGCGGAGCTACACTTTAACCGGCGCAACGCTGTAATATGTATTTGTTTTGTTGTACCCATTTTTAAATACCGCTTCTTACTAACAGCGACAATAATAATAATTGTTAATAATTGTTCAAATACCTGGTAACCCTTTAATACGAAAATTAAATCGAATGTCCGTTTAAACGCCTGAAGATCTACGTTAAGGAAGATCACAGAATAAGGAAAACATTCGTCTATCATCAGCCCTTGTCCAACCCAGACGATCTCTTTAATTCCGTGTTCAATGAAATCCGATTGAAGTCGTTGCCAAACGACTATTTGCCTTCAGGTAAATTACAAACTCGTGTACTGACTTGTCCAGCCCAGCCATTTCAACCACAAATCTGTCGTGGTGTTTTGCACGGAACGAGAAATTATTACGACTATATTTCCCGTCCTTTTATTTTACCATTTTGCTACATACTTTCGGACGCGAACAGTTTCACCTGACAATAGACACTACAAATAAAATTGTAACTATAAATGCCGTACGTATCTCTAAATTTTCTAAAACGAAAAAATCGTAATTTCATAACCTGTCCACAGCATTCGAATCGCCCTAAACGCACGCACTGAACGCAGGTTTCGCTCCAAAGAGGGATCCGAAGTCAATGCAAATTAAATTATTATGATAATAATGAAACGAGGGGGGAGGGGTAGGAGAAATGCAGGAGGCCGCGGAACGGAACAGGAAATTATGAAAAGGGGAGAAAAGCGGCGAGGAACGGTCTACCGAGCGGCTAAAGAAAGACAAGTTACGAAAAAACCATTTGTGAGCAAAAGTGAGAAACTGTATGGCAATGCATCGGCGCTACTTGCGCGAGACCGTTGGAGCAACAGAGCCGGGAGGCGAGAGGAAGGGGAGGGGACGGGGGGGACGAGATGGAGAGATAAAGAGCGAGACAGACGGCGCGGCGTGCGGCAGAGGGGGAAGAAGAGGGAGAATTACGATGAGAGGGTATAAGAGAAGGAGAATCTCCGTTTGATCTTGCCGCCGCACGCGATCCCACACACATGTATGCATGTTTCTCTGGGCCTCTCAATATGGATTCGCATGAATGCACTAACACATCGTGCCCAGTTGAAATCTCTTTTCTCTCTCGCCTCCGCTCGCACAGTCGTCCTGCCCCCTTCGATCGACAGCGCCGCCACAGTCGGGGCCGCGCGCTCTGTTGCTCTTGGATGTGTATAATAAACACCGTGCGAGCCAACTCAGCCGAGTCGCCTATAATTTCTCGCGGAAAATTATATGTTAATGCGCCCTTAATGGCGTCGTTCGTTAACGGGATCGTTGTACAAGCCCGAGGGATAGAACCGTGGCCGGAGAGACCGCGATTCGATTCGCTCGAGCATGCCGCGAGTCGTCATTCAACAAACCCGGCTCATAGTTTCTTGTATTGCCTTTTCTTATCGAACACACGTATATACGCATTTACATACACCGTAGGGGTTTAGAGAAAAATCGGAGAAAAATATCCTTAAGGCTGATATTTTATTTCATGGAACCGCGCGCGCGCTCGCTCGTGCCGAGCATTTAAATCACGCGGCGGTTCAGTATGCGCGTAATTCAATGACCGCGCGTGTTTCTGGTCTGAATGGAAATGATTTTGGTTTTTTCATTTTCGTTACGAAACGATGTAATTTTTGTTGAAATAGCCGGTTTTTCTATGAAAATAATATTTCCCGGGCCTAACCTCCTATGCTCCGAATCCTCTGAAAGCAGCTACACTTACAGTGGTTATTTTTTTTAAATTTAATAATGACAATAATTTATACGTAAAACGTTAACTTTGAATGAAATTGACATTTCTAATATAGGAACGTGTCTGAATTACGAAATATTAATTTTGTATCAATATTAACGAAACTAGTGAAAGTTTATATACCTAACCCTTAACTATAGACCACTTGTCTCCGAGACGAATTTGAATTATTCTTTCACTAGCACTACCTAGCGGAGAACTTTGGAAGCTCTAACGTTTGCGTACCTTCAATTAACAGTAAGTGGCACATTATTTTCAAAAGGATAACGAAAAATAATACTCGGTTGGTTATTAAAAGTATTACAGAGTTACTCGCTGTCAGATTATTCATCTCTGAGACGAGTCGACTGTAGTTAACATTAGAACTACCGAGGATAAATGTATATCTACTTCTATTGGATCGACAAACATGACAAATTCTTGGAAATTACTTATGTACAGGGTGTCCCATTTAAATCGACCCACCGAAATATCTCCGAAACTTTTGACGATATTAAAAAATGTTTCAGACAAAAATTAAATGGTATCAGGGAGCACACTTTCAGATGCAAGTGACGTTTTTCTATGTGGACGCGTAGAGGTCATGTGAAGGTCAATTTTCTTTTTTTTAATACACTAATTCACCAGAAGTTACTTAGTACTTTAGGTAGAGAGTAACTAGTAGTATCAAATAATGCATTAAAAAATATACGATTCCATTTAAAAAACCAAGGTTGACCTTTACATAACCTCTACGTGTCCACATAGAAAAAAGTTACTTACATTAGAAAGTGTGTCTCCTGATATCATTTAACTTTCGTTTGAAAAATTTTTTAATATCGACAATAGTTTCAGAAATATTCGAGTGGGTCGATTTAAATGGGACACCCTGTATAGCCATACAAATTGTAAAAGATCTGAGAATATGCATTGTTGTAACATTTTAATCATTGTTATAACAGTATACTAACCAGTCATTTTGACTGCTTTGGTAGTTCTAGGGGTTAAATCGTTACCAGCTTCGCGTTGGGGTATTACATACTATATTTCACGGATCAATGAACGCTTTTCACCTCGGATTAGTGCCACCGTACTTTCCTCCTCCACTTTTTTTCTTACGTACATGTCAGTGTCTCTCAACAAAAATTCAGTACATATAACATGAAATGAAAGTTGTAATCGTATCAGTGCCCTTTAACCCTTTCGATGTTTATGTGGAGTATGCTCGTCATTAAGCAAACAAATTTAAATTTGCTATTTACCGTAAAATTTAGGTAACACAAAAAATACTTGTAATTTTAACACCTTTTAGAATATCTTAGGACAGAAAAAAATTGTATATATACGAGGTCTGTGATAGGATGTGACTTTATTTTGACAACAGATGGCGCTCAGGTCGCAAGAGTAATTTTGTCGTTTTATTAGAATTCATTTGAATTTCACAGCAAATGCATTTTCTCTGCTTTTGTCGAGTACACTCGTCATAGCTCAACAATAATTAAACACTCAATTGCAAGTACTCCAAATGAAATAAAACACATAAATGGTTAAGCAGATAAGTATTTCAACTGAAAAACAAAAATCATTTGATACGTATTAATTTCCGTACGTCCGTTTTATTCCCGATAACCATTCCCGTTTCGTTCTCGAACATCGGTACGATTTAATCAGAAGCAAGAAACGGATACGTTCCCGTATCATTACACGAATTTGCATTTCCCGAACCGACGCGCCCCCAGACGTATCGGTTCGAGGAGACGCGGCGATCGAAGAAGGCGCGTACAGACACACGCACGAAGTCAGAAGGTTAATCGGAGCCCAGTCCGCAGAGGAAAAATTCAGTTACCGCGATTGGAATCGGCGATTATGCAAAACGTTTGCACGCCGGTATCGTTCCCGGATAAGAGTAGCTTCCCGAAGGTAATACTCATGACTGTTTGATCGGCCTCTTCGGACGGAGAGAATTTCCCGTGGGTCTACGGCAACGGAACAAAGTCCTCAAAGAATGAAGATCGCCCAGCTAAAAACGTGGCAAGAGAAGTGGCGCCTTTGACCCTCATTGTCTCTGCGCTCTTTGCCCGTCGCATGCACGGCCTAATGGACTCTGTTTATCTTTTTCGCTTTCTTCTTTCCCCCTTCGTGTCTCATTCGCGACAATACAGAGATATACTCCCCCTTCTGTTTCAACTCTTCCCTCCGCCCCTGTCCTTGTGCGCGTAACTAGACTTAACTGAACCCCGTACCTTTTCACCCTCTGGTCAACGAGACGGTATCGTGTTTAATTTCATTTTGATCGAGCGTCTATCAAATTACTGACTGGGACATAACTTCCCAAATGTTTTTTGGCGCACTGACCTTTTTTCAACGTTTTTTCTGTTTAGCGCTCCCTTCGAGTAAACTATCTCTGGTATCAAAATTTCTAAGTGCAGTTATGTGTGTAATCTTTGAATCTTCAAATTTTTTATTGAAAATGAAGAAAATAAAATAACTAGAACGCTTCGCAGATCTCCTCAGCGCCCACTTTGGAAACCTACGTTCTAAATTATGACTTTATGCCTCAATTATTTACGTTCAAGATACGTGTAAAAAATAAAATCAACTTGATTTAAACTATTTCTTATATAAGATTACACAAAGAAAATTTTAGAATCTCATTTTTCTCGAATGTCTGAATATGCCAGTTAGAACAATTAAGTTAACACGTTGAGCGCCATGTCAGCCATTGGTGGCTGACACTAGACTTTCCGTTTAGGCCGCGTCACCCATCGGTGGCTGACAGCGTGTAACATGAGAACTATAAAATTTTACACTATTTTACGGAATTACAGAAAATTTATTTAAAATTTACTTAATTTGGTATCATTACAGGATTAATGGGATTCATTGTAACATGGCAAACATAAAAATGGTTTTCCTTCACAAGTATTACAAAATGTTACAACACGCTTGGTCTTTCTCCTTGCCATCACTCTACCATCTTTTCTTACATTTTTGTCATAACATAATTTACAGTACTTTCGAACTTCAGAGACTTTTCCCGATTTTCTTTCGAGTTTGTGTTTTTTTCCGGATCTTCTTGCAATCGATTGCTTCAATCGAAGCGGCGCGCGTGGCCTGAACGGGATTGTCTTAGAAATACGCGTGGCGCTCAACGTGTTAAAGAGGGCAGAATATACATCGAAGGCCTGTACCTTTAATTGTTTATATCTTCAAAATCACGGAGTATCTACATCTAATATTTCACAGATATATATAATATTTCGTCACCTCTATACTATTATCTCACAAGACCCTGTTAAAATCGAAGTCGGAAAACTGGAGTCCTTTTCTAATAAGTAAAAAATTACTTCCTTCTGGTCATTCTATAATAATATAGTTTTATGTCAATAGCATAGTCTGATCATGAACTCAGATCGTCACACTGAAAATAATATTACTAACCAATAGCAAGCGTCACCGGTGTACGAATACTTTTTCTCTGCCACTGTAGGATAAAGGTAAAACGTCGACGGGGGTGAATCTAGGCTCAACGTCTAGAATCATCCCTGCACAGCCGACAGATCCAACGTCTACTTCTAAAAAAAGGAAAAGAAAAAAAAAATGTTCAACGAACGTATCGCGCCACGCGTACAATTGCATGTAGATATATTCCGTTTTGGAGTACACTGAGGCGTGCACAAATACACGGTGGATACCAGGTGCCCTCGCGGTAACACGGGGAGAAGGCTGACACACAAATTGAACCGAGCGACGCGACACCGAGAAACTGAATGACAAAAGGGTGGATGCATGGTGGTGGTGGTGGTGGAGGAACGAGAACACAGAAGAATGGTGGGGAACAAATAGCGGGAACAGTGCTACAGACAATAGAGACAATTATTGCACACAGACGAGAAGATGATGGATCAAACGGCGGTACCATTTCGGCGCCCTCTTTATCTTCTTTCACTTATCTTCTCTTCGCCTATCCCACCCACTCCACGTGAACGTTACTTTCCCCTCTCCCCTGTTTTTTTCCTTATCAAAACACTTTCCACGTTTATTTCGTTCCTTTTACCCTGTTTAGCTTTTGATACAGCGAATAGAGGGGGGGGGGACACGACACTACCAACACTTGGATCGGAACCACTCGAGTAAATCGTTTCACTGAAATTACGGACGCAAACACGGTGGCTTTGGTATTACGAACCTATCATTTCGCGAAATAACGTGTCTCTTTCCGCGGATACCTGGAATGCTTTAATGGAGAAAAAATACGTCGCGGGTTTCGAGACATCGGGTACATATCCGCGTAACAAATTGTGCGATGAAAGATGACGATCGATCTTAAGTTCGGAACGTGTTGATCTGAAATTGTTATTACGTGTTTCTGTTTAAATAAACGGTTTCTATCTAGAGTGGATGCACTACTAGTTAATGAATATTATATATACAGGGTGGGCCTGAAATCGTTGTACAACCGGGCAGGGGGTGATTCTACGTTAAAAAAGGAGACAATATTTTGGTATAACATTTTCTCATCCGGGGCTCCGTTTTCGAGAAAATAGATTTTAAAGTTTGTTCAACTTGTAAACGATTTAGTACGATTTGCTGGTCGTGTATTCCACTACTGCGGTTGTCTCTGTCCGGGACAGTGTTTACAAACATTGATGATTGTGTGGATAAAACAATAGTAAGTGTTTCTACTGATTACGCATTTTTTATTCTTTTTTTACTACTAATACACTACAAGCAAATTGTACTCAATCGTTTACAATTTGAACAAATTTTAAAGTCGATTTTCTCGAAAACGGAGCCCTGGATGAGAAAATGTTATACCAAAATATTTTCTTCTTTTTTAACGTAGAATCACCCCCTGCCTGGTTGTACTACGATTTCAGGCCCACCCTGTATATCAAAACGAGTAGATTAAGTTATTGGAATAGGCAAATGATTAAATATTGATTTTTTTTCAATCCCTTATTTCATATTCAAACAACTTTTGCGCCACTGGTTAGAATATTGTTAATATTAGAATTGGCATCAAGTGAAACTGAGCCCAGTGAAAGGTACATAGCTTACTAAGTAACATTTACATTCTTAGTATTTTATATGTTGATTTAATCTTAATTAGAGCAATAGAGCGAACTGTAATTGGCAGTAGAACTACCAGCATTAAATGTATGCTAAGTTAAGTTGTGTAATATATAATGCAATATAGTATACTATAATATAAAGTGTATAAGAAAGTAGAGGTTAACAAAGAAATATTTTGTTGTATATTATAAACATTTTTATATATATTATATGACATATAAATGATTCACAAGAATATTTTAAAACCGTCTAATGCCGTTTTTCATTCATTGTCATGTGGCAAGTTCTTCACCTTTATGTGTACTGTATAATAATTCCCACTGTAATGTTATTATACATAATAAAATCCAATTTTTCTTCCCTTTGCTGAATAAACCCCATTGAAATATTTGAAAGAAATTAGAGTTTTGTAAGTTTCTATTGTTTTTGTAACAAAACCCAACACCTAAATGCCATCAAATGAAGAAAACAAAGAACAAATAATTTCTTATTTTACCCATAAACTTTCAAATACACATTCAAATTTGTGCTATACCATCTATACATTACTAGAAGAAACTATCATATACTCACCCATATGATAAAATAGACGATACTAATATTTTATTTCATAATTCAAAACACGTCGCCATATGGCAACAATGGGAACGAAAGGTTTAACAGTGGTAACATTTTTTTACTAATATTATCAATAACACGTAATTCCATCAATTAGCGATCGTAGACAATTACACGTAACATTACGTGATCGATAGTACTAATAACGTTACTAACTTTTATCCAATTCCATAAGCGAAATAAGGTCGCACTAATTGGCTAATTATGTGGTAAAGTAACCGTGAACGAACTACACAATGTCAGTTTGAATGTACTCGATTAAACCAATCCAACAAGAACAACAAAAAAAAAAACCATTCGAGAAGCATTTTTCCGCTACACCAAGCATAAGGAGACTGTCTGTGCTACATATTATAGGAGAGAGAGTCACCCCGCGCGTATAGGGTGAAAGGTAACGGCGACAAAGGCAGCCAGTCGCTATTCATATCAATCGATCGTTCTTTTGAAGTCGAAACCGGGCCGACACTTGTCTCCGGGTATTATGATCGGTGGTGGATTTAAGGAGTCATATCAGGTCATAGGGTTAAGTGAACCACCCTGTATAAAAGGGAGCAACGTATGGCGGCGGCCACCCCTCTGGGGTGTTGTGTCGTGTCGCGCCCGTTTGTGGGAATCCCCCGGCGCGTAGCCGAAGATCGGACGAGTGGGCGGGACCCATTTGTGATCGTGCCGTTTGATACCACGTGCTCGGTGCGGTTAAAGCACAGAGGGGACTTCAACGTTCTCTCATTTTGATATCAAAGAGTCCCCTTACGCGAATCTCTAAATCGATGTACCTTTGACTTTACAAAGCATTTCCCCGCCACATACGTAACGTCCCTTCGTCGCCCTGGCTCCTTTAATCTTTTGTTATTCTTAACTCTTATTTCGCGCGCGTTCCTCCCTCTATCGCGTGTATGTGCGCGCGTCTCAAAAGTGACTGGCTGTCGTTTTATTCTCGACAATTGCGGAAGAGGAAAGCCTGTTAAGATACAACAATCGAAAGTTCAGAGGGAGAACTAAGTGACATTTTTGTGACGCTAGTTTCGAAAATATTTACTTTTTAAATAGTCGAGTCATTGTGAAATAAGGTACAGTTAAATCTCCACAGATGGCCTAATTACTACTGAAATCTATGTCTAATGGTACAATACTAACGATTTGAATTATAAATACAAAAAAGGGATTTACTAGACAATTTGACTTTGTTTGAACCATTTTTTTGTTCTACTCCATGTAAGATTCAAGATATACCGGTGGCAGACGCTATTCTTTGAGGTCGGCTTCACCCCTAAAAGCCACTTTTGCCCCGGAACCCTCCACGAGGCAGCAAACTTTTAGTAAAAAAAGCGGTGGAGGTGGGGGGGGGGGTGGATAGAAACTCTTCGAGTACCCGATATTCCATTGTACGCGGAAGACCAAAGGTAAAGATGACAATATTAAGAAAGCTTGAAGAAACCGTAACCGTAAAGGTTTATTGGCGTGAAGGAGTGTGGAGCGTGTCTACATCAAAGCGACCGCTTCTGAACTCTATTCCCTTTCTACTTGAACCCTCGCCGTCATCTCGTCACCACCTCCACTTCTATCAACTACCCAGACCGACGTCCATTCGCTCTGCCAAGGTTGTGCACGCAACCGAACCGACACCCACACCCACCCAAATGTGTGTACCCTACCTACGTTTACCACCTATGGAGGTTCCCTGCACCGCCTGGCGGTTATTAACATCCATTACCATGTCAAACGAGACGCATTGCGACGTATATACGATCGAAACGTAGCTTTGAATAAACTTGCACCCGATATTATTTTTCGATTCATCCCCCCCCCCCCTCACCGGTATATATGTATGGCGCCACAGCTCGGCCGTAATTAGCGAAACTGTCCCATGTACTCGAAACTCTCGAATATTCGTTCTGTCGAACTGGACCGACGTTATCGTCCGATTTAAGCAGATGGCTCGATATTTTTTAACATCCATTTAGACTCTATTCTGTGGATATTATATGTTTGCCGAATATTTTCACCTGGAATAAAGAACCTTGTTTTATTTTACACCAAGTAATCTCTTACCATGCAAGAGCTAGAGTTATGAATTGTAGGTGTCTAATTTATAGATAATGCTATGATTTCTTAAGAATTATCGAAGGACAACCTTCAAAATTCCAAGAATAATGATGATTCGAAGAGGAAAATCGTTTTGAATACTAGCTTCACCCTTCCATACGGAGCAACTTTTGTATAAGAAGCTCCCATCTGCCCTTAAGGGGGCCCAACGAGTAATGCTGTCTTAATTATTCGGCGCATTTATTTCGAAATTGTCGTCAATTACGGAGGCAAAAGCATGGGCAATGGGGCGGGATTCACGTCGGTACAGACTGTTTGTATCGGGGGTTTTGCTGAATAATTTATAAAACCGCTAATTGATATTCGATTGACGGGAGCGTAGACCTAGGAGCGTAACATGTATATTGTTTTGATAAAGATAGAGCACATGTAGCGCGACAGAGGGGCACGGCGGGGATGGAAAATGGAGGAAAAAGCGGACGGACGTGGAACCGGAACGATCGTGGAGGCTCGCGGGAAAGAAAGAGTAAGGTCGAGAAAAGGTGAAATAGAGAGAGAGAGAGAAAGAGAAAGGGGGAGATAGACGGAGGAAAAAAAAGGTAGGGCACACGGAACGAGGAACGAAACTGCGACTGGGTAGAAAAGCTGGTGGAACGACTCGAGAAGAAAACGCACGGCTGCGTTCGGCGGTGGGCACGGGCACGTCAAGAAAGAGAGCCTCGATTCGTGAATACACGTTCCCCGAGACGCGCAAAGCTCTCGTGGCTGGAAGCAGAGCGAAAGAGAGGGAACACACGGTCGGTGAGACGGATCGGAGTGAGACAGAGGTGATCTCGGTGAAAGAAAAAGGTGGAGGAGAGAAATGAGAGAGACAGACCCCGCGGACGAGACAGAGAGGGAGAGCAAACGAAAGGAAAAGGGAGCAGAGGAAAATAAAAAATCCCCGGGGAAGGGGGGGACGGGGAAGGGCCGGCGATAGAGTAAGAGATAAATAAAACTGACCCAAGACGTGTAAACATCTCCTGGTGGTTTTTCGGAGCGAGTAATTTCTCGGTGTGTTACGCACGAGGGAATCGACGTCTGTTAACACACTTCTTCTCGAGGTTCCGCTCGACGTTTTAAACAACAGACACCGCGAGTTTTCGGCCGACGATGATTGGACCGATGCACGCGCGGTCCTACACGGACAGGAAGGACCGACCGAGTCCCCGGTAAGGAAAAGGTACAGAACACGGGGAGGGGGGATAAAGAGGAAGAAAATAAAGGAGGGAAGAAGGAAAAAGCGGCACTGTGGAGAAAGAGACGGTGCCGTAGGTACACAACAGAGACAGAGTGAGAGAGAGGATCTGGAGGATGTCGGAGAGAAAGAAACGAGAACCGGGCGAAAGAAAGAGACAGAGGGATTTTTTAAAGAAAGGAATCGGTGCCCCCCCTCGCAAAAGAGAAAAGACAACGGTGAGACTTACTCGGTGTATCCGACGATGCTTATATTTGCTAATGTCTCGATGACGATGCGTCTCTCCGGCGAGACCGACGTTCCATGCTCGAAAATGTCAACTCTTGATCGAGAAATGGTACGAGCCGAAACGCAGACACATCGTAGCTCTCTCTCTCGTCCTTACTTTCTCGCTCTCTCCTGGCGACGACGACGACGACGATGATGATTCGGCGTGAACTCTCGACACTTCGACACGACGCACACACGCACCACACTCTCGAGTAACAATACACACCGCACCGATCCCGCGGGGTAACGAAGCCGGCCTGACACACGGAAGGCATGCAATGCGTTTCCCGGTCGCATCGAATAAAACAGAGAAACCCACGATGGTAATTCACGGGAATTCGGGCACGGTTCAACTAGGCATTTCGCGGCTCGTCGTCCCTCAGGCACATCTTGGTCGCCATCGAGATCTAACACGAGTGCGCGCGCGGTACGCGCGCTCTCGCGGCCTCCGATCAAACTTGCTCCTTCAAAGGCCGGCCAATCAACGGGCCGCATGGCCTGTGCCCTTGCCGCGAGCAGTCCTGTATCTAGTTGACGCGCCGTCATTCATTCATCTCGTGGAATTTTCTTTTTCCTCGGAACGGTTTCGAGGCGAGTTGATTTCTTTCCACCGATAACCGTCGAACCGGCACATTTTCGATTCACGTGCCGCGATGCTTGGAAGTATCGTTGGTCGATCTAATTTTTCTTTCCCACGACGACATTACTAATTAATGTTTCTACCGAGAAGTGCGCGCACACACAGACACACAAACACACCGATGCGCGTCTGTATGCAAGCGATGTACCGCCGTCAGTCGCGTATCTAATTGATTTAGCACCTTTGTAGTTGAAAAATTTTTGAAAAATGCCGACAAACCTTTTTTTTATTGAAGGCATTTTGTTTGGATAAAAATTCACAGTTATATAGATGTATGTTGAGTAAATATTTAAAAGTAATTATCATTTGTGAGGAATAAACTTTTGAAATAAATTTTAATAATGTTTAATTTATATATTATTGCTATATTTAAAATAATCTTTAAAACACGTTACTTATACTTCGTTAGCTTGGTTTGCTTCGTAGAGACGATGGTACTTAGGAAATCTAACTGAAATATTTTAAGAAATCACCTTACTATATTTGGCCAATACCACAAGTAACTTAATGCATGGTGAAATATGTTATAATTTTTTCTAATAAACTCTAATCTTGGTAAGAAATGATTAACGATAATGTAACTACAAAATGTAATCAAATCCTATATAATACATTCGAAGATAATTACGGTTTTAGTAACTCTAAACCTTTTCTGTTATAACACTAAAATTAAAGTACAATGATTAATAAAGTTTTCTGATATTTCATGTAATGTTATAGATTATAGAATATATGTATAGCCCTAAACTTGAAATCTTTTTATTTCAAATTACGTGCAACTACGTTTTACGATCTGTGAATGTATTTGTTTCATTCTTCCCGTCTCAGACTGGCGCATTTGCGAGAAAAGTGTCTCAGCTCAGCTTGGTCCCTCGATATCATCAGATCTAAACTGCTTTCTGCTAAACTTCCCGTTTACGCCGCATTAACGAGTGGCGCTACTGTCGTGCTCTCAGCCACTCGAGAACGTACACAGCAATGTTGGCGGACAGGACGAGAGGAAACGTTCATAGCGAGCGATGCGATTAACGAACGTTCCCAGATATTTCAATTCAACCGACACGGACAGGACCTGACGAGGATGTGGATCCACGTAACTGCTCGTTACTCGGTTCGGTAGCTATGAACAATTACATCAATAACGCCTCGCGTTTATACACCATTTCTCCCTTCTACTGGTTCCGCATTATCGATTGTTACGAACGCGCCGCCTGATAATGCGTTAAATGTGCACTTCCTTTAACCGAAATCGCATATCCTTCGTGTTTGCTTGCCTTAAGAATCGAACGTTACGTAACTGGAGATCATGCAACCCGTGCAAAATTAACGTGCGCTTACACGCTGTTGCGGCATGAAGGTAAGTTTACACACAACAATCATACAAGCGGTATATTCTGTAATAATTTATACTGTATTGTTTACTGTATGCAAATAAATGATAGTTTTCAGTATTCGTTGTTTTTTTTTTGAAATTCTTTTTTGCATAATGTAAGTACATCCTTTGTTTGAATTGGTTTATTCTTTTGCGATTTGTAACCATGTGTTTGGTTCTTGTGATGCCTATTGTTATGGGTTAATGCAGGTAAGTAGATGTATTATGTTTTTTATTACTGATGATTTGCAGTTAATTCTATAAAAGTCTTTAATTAATTATTCTATGTATATTTTATTTCTTGTTTATTTGGAGATATTGTTAAAGTTGGAATCAGTAGTAGAAGCATTATTGTTATGACATAATTAGTATAAAGATATTTTTATAATATCGTTTTTATATCGTGTGCTGTGATAAATATACAAGTAAATTAATTTTTCTGTACATCAAGAATTATCAATTTGACACTGAATATATTAAAAGTTCCAACGTGTTGAATACTGTATTATTTTGTCACCTAAAATTAAATACTGCAATGGTCTTGGCAGCGTTCTACTATTATTGTCGTTATAATAAGGTGTAAACTTTATGGTATATTCATTACCTTTTTACTCAAAAGGTTGGCCATTTTACTACTGCATAATCTACTGTTATGTTAAAAAATCAAATGTATAGTGGTCATTCAGAGTAGTCTATCAGAGATGAAATATTTTTTCGTCTTTGTCACTGAAATATGTATTATAAAAATAAACATTTATTTATATGTAAAAACTTACGAGTTCCGCAGGCTCAGCCCCTTAATGATGGCAAACACATGACTCAACTGTAGCACGGGTAGACTACAAAGTATTATTTCAGTGTCCCTACAATCTTTGAACTATTTGTATTGTAGAATTAAATAAAAGTACATATGTATTATACTTTATTTTATATATTTGTGTAAGGTATTGTCAAAAGCTATAAATCCTATCTTTATTCGTCCATTTTTCTATAAAACTATTGATTTTGCAAAATATCTCTTTCGATTCTTCTATTAACGTCGAAATTCTAAGACCAGAACGAACACTCTGTTAATGATCCACTTACACATATGTATGAAAAATATTATTGCAATTGTTTGTAGATATGATAAATACAAAGATACGCATCCGAACATATCAATATGAAAGCAGAAGACTGAAAGCTCGATAGAATGGAATCCAGGATGCCCGTGAAATACGACGATTCTTAAGTTCAGGATGGAACTCAGAAAAGGGCCCTGGTCGAAAAAGATCATAGTTCCAGCCTGCTTTTTGGTAATTCTAATCTGGATCTTTCTAATCGACAATTCGTTACTTCTCGCCGGCCTGGCTGGCAAACCGACCTCACAGAAACCCAGAAACTCAATTTCTTCTACACAAACACACAATCAAAATCTGGACCATCCATACGCCAAGGATACCTCTTTGATAAACGATGTCGAACCGAAACACAAAAAGCTATCGAAACTTCAAATGGTGTCACTTTGGACAGGCAACAGCAGCGTTAAAGAAGGGAACTTGGCCGGCCCGCGAACGTATCAGATCTTAAAACAACAAGGTTTAATGCCCAGCAAACAGTTGCCGACCGCTTTGATAATCGGCGTCAAGAAAGGCGGGACTAGAGCTTTGCTAGAGTTCCTGAGATTGCATCCCGCGATTCGTGCCGCTGGATCGGAGGTGCACTTTTTCGATCACCATTACATCAAGGGATTTCATTGGTACAGGTGCGTGTCCCATAAATATTGGGGTGGTGCTTATCAATAAAAAAAAATATTTTTATTTTTTCACGGGGCGAACACACCCAATATGTACACTAATGAGTAATATGGTACTGTTGTATCTTTTTCATTAAATTATTAGGGGTTGCTACCAACCATTGAATTTTGTGCTTTTTAGGAAAAAGAATCCAATTTCCTTTTGGACATGGGGTGGATGTACCAGTAAATGAACACGTACCAGTGAATGAATATTTTATATAAAAACGAGTAAATTAAGTTATTGAAATAAGCAAGTAATTAAATATTGATTTCAGACAGAAGTGTGCATTTACTTAATAGTAGTTAATATTGTTTATTCATTGGTGAAATCTGTATTTTTCTTTTTAATTTAATTAATTACATTTTTCCAATTTTTGAAGTTGAAAACTGTGCGTTATGAAAATGTATCGATATTAAAAAATGTAATTTGCATATGGCAATATTTACTAATACTATTATCATTTAAAATTCGACTTTAATAGTTGGTAAACTTTTTAACTGTTCGTTCATTGGTGCGTTCACTTTATTATGATTTTAACACATTTATTTAATACTGGTATATTATTACAAAACAACTTTGTGAACCAACAAGTTTAAAGAATAGTCAATTCACATTTATAAACATCTATGTCGCAAATAACATCATTAGGCTAATAAAGTCTCAATGTGAAGATATTTCTGTCGGAATGTGCTTAACTTACAGCAACAAATACTATTACAAATACTCCATAAATGAGATTCTAAGATTTATAGAGAGCCTGGTGTACGGATTCGTTATTCAAAATATTAATAAACGGGTAGCAACCTCTAAAATATTATGAAATGTAATAGAATTTTCACCAGGCCCATTTCTCAGCACAGAGAACAAAATGGCAAGGTACCCAAAGCAATATTTTAAAAATTGAATTTTAAGCACCACCCTAATGAATATATTATCGCAATATTTATATTTCTGTCCATCTGGTTGGGTTTTTTAATTTCAACTTTTTAAATATATACAACTGGACCATGAATTCTTTCCGGGGCATTTTACAGACACCGAATGCCCCCGACTCTTGCCACTCAGATCACGATGGAGAAGACGCCATCTTATTTCGTGACCAGCGAGGTACCGCGAAGAGTTCAACGCATGAATCCGGCAATGAAATTAATTCTAGTAGTTAGGGATCCTGTCACACGAGCCATATCCGATTATACCCAAGTGCGAAGCAAACGAGCCAACATGCCGAGGTTCGAGGATCTCGCGTTTCTGAACGGATCGAAGATCGTGGACACGTCGTGGGTACCATTGAAAATCGGTGTATACGCGCGACATCTAGAAAGATGGCTCCACTACTTTCCGCTCTCGCAATTTTTATTCGTATCGGGGGAAAGATTGATCGTCGATCCAGTGGCGGAGATCACGAGGGTGCAGGATTTCTTGGGCCTAAAGCGAGTCATTTGCGAGAGACACTTTTATTTTAATGCCACGAAGGGATTTCCCTGTCTGCTCAAATCTGAGGAACGTCCAACTCCCCATTGCCTTGGTAAGTCTATTTCTATTATTAAGAAAATTCGTCTATTTATTTTTACTTGTACTTTTATTTCACTTTGTATTATATGTATGTATGGACTTCTACTTTTATTTTACTATGAATGTCAGATTCGTGATGTCTGTAAACTGAAATTACTTACTTTCGTACATACGTAATAGGGTAAACACAGCAATCAATGAACATTTAAGAGATTTTGTAATTGTTGAAGTCCAATTATCAATGATAATATTATTAATAAATATTTGACACATGAAAATTAGATTTTTTAATATCTATACATTTTTATAACGTATAGATCTGAATTTGACAAATTGATAAAATGTGATTAACTAAAGTGAAAAGAAAATATACAGATTTCATGATATTGAGTAAATGAACATTACTAACCAATGGCGTGAAAATTGTTCGAATACGAAACAAGGAATTGAAAGGAATCAATATTTTAATCATTTGCTTATTTTAATAACTTAATTTATTCGTTTTTATATACAGGGTGATCCATGAAAATCGGCCTACTCGAATATCTCCGAAATTATTAACGACATTAAAAAATATTTCATACAAAAGCCAAATGGTATCGGGGGACACACTGTCTGATGTGAGTAACTTTTTCCATGTGGACGCGCAGAGGTCATATGACGGTCAATTTTCTTTTGTTAAATGGAATAGTATATTTTTTAATGCACTATTCGATGCTACTCGTAATTCTCCGCATAAAGTACTAAATCACTTATAGCAATAAAAAATATACGATTCCATTTTAAAAAACAAGGTTGACCTTTACATAACCTGTAACGCGTCCACATAAAAAAAAGTTACTTACATTAAAAAGTGTGTCTCCTGATACCATTTAACTATTATCTGAAACATTTTTTACTATCGTCGAGTATTATCTCGTACCCCACGTTGAGTGGGTCAATTTAAATGGGCCACCTTGTATACTGTTCATTTACTGGTGCATCTATCGTATCTCCATGTTAATTCTAATGTTTTAATAGTATCGTGTGTGATTTTTAAGGTAAGAACAAGGGTCGTAGCCACCCTTACATAGACCCCGTAGCAATACAACGATTGAGAGATTTTTATCGTCCATTCAACCAACGGTTCTATCAATTGACGGGGATGGATTTCGGTTGGTTGTGAGATTAACGCGAGATAAGTAAATAACATATCGAATATAGTTAAGCGACACATAGTCAATTTTTATCGAGACACGACACGAGCATGCGGATGACATTAGTTTGCACGAAGAAGTAAATTATCAACGAACAAAGGAAACAAGGAAGCTGCTGATACTTTATCGCTAATTTCCATCTGTTCTTACGTGACTCGGAATACATACGTTTATTACGCGCACATAAGATAATCGACATTGTTTTAATGTGTTTGACAATATGCAAACGGAATCCTATTCTTCTCCGTGATATTACTGCTAGACACGTGAATGTTACTAATTGTATCCATCATTTTTGGTACATACATATCACGCTATATTTTATACATAATATTATAGAACAGATCCGAAGGATTGCTTTTGCGGATATCATTTATTTTTTTGCAGAAACAGCAGTTAGGTTTAAATTATATCTTCCAGTTAGACGAGTTTATAGATTTTAATGTACATTTCAATATATATTATTAATATGTATAATAAGTTAGTATGTTCAATATGTTACTTTTTTATTGGTTTTGCATTCCAAGTTCACCCGTTTGCAAATCAAATTTACCTTTTTGCAGATGAAATTCACCCTTTTGCACATCAAATTCAACCTTTTGCAATTTCCGAAATAAAAAGTAATGAAAGAACGTTTAAACAAATGCACTTGAAAGTAAAATTTCGAAACACAGATTATCAAAATTATAGGAATAAAAATAAATCACCCACTCAAATGATCACAAGGACAACTAGATTGTTAATTGCTAGGGCGCATAATTTTGATAAATATATAATATTTCATATAAATATATAATTATTTAATTTGTGAAAGGATGAATTTGATTTGCAAACGGGAGAATTTGATTTGCAAAAAGTTGAATTTGGAGTGCAAAGGTTATGTCAATTGAAGCGGATATGATTCTTTGAATGTTTCTTCTTGAACGATACTTAATTGTTATCAGTTGTTAAAGCGATATTCAAATGTTATTTTAAGCACTTCGTTGAATTTGAAAATTTCCAATGTTAATAATGCTTTTATTATTAGCAATATTAATGCCAATGATATTAAATCGAAGTATTTGTCAATTGAAGAATTACGGTACGGTAAGAAATGAAATGTTAAATTACATTACATTTCAAATTCTCTAGACATATCTTTCTAAATTAACGAAAACTTAATATCGTCTAGGTTTCAAGATACTGAGATGATTATTGAATTGATTTCAGTTCAGGAATAAAAATACCTTTTAGTCTATGCACAACGAGTCATTTTAACAAGCATACTCTGGTTGAGAAGTAGAGTTATCAATAACGTCAATTAGACATTTGTAATGGTAAAAGTTATTGACAAAAGTTTCTATAACCGACAAAAAAAAAATAGATAAATTATTAATTCCGATACGTGCGGGTAGGCACAAGCTTGCACAAACTGAAAACTAAATATATAGTACATTTATATTTTGCAAAACGGTGCACGCACATTCACACAATCTAACGCGAGAGTTTGTACAAATTCGACCGTAGAATTAAGTAAATTTCAATTGAGTATCACTTACCGATAGTTGTTAGCTGTTAGAATTTATTCCGCGAAAAAAAGCTCGTATTTCTTCAAACAGCGAGGATACGTTAGAAATTTAAGTAATCCTGTGACTCAATGAATTCTCGAGTAATTAAGTATATCTATGTTAAGTTACTTTGCTCAAGTGGCCTAATTGATCTATTCGAAAAAGGAAAAATCTGTAAATAAACACTAATTTACGAAACACAAGAAACATGGTTCGTAATATACACTCACGTTATATCGAATATTTTAATTAAAATTCGTTTACGTCTATTTCAGCAGATTGCACTCTTTTGTTCCTTGATCCTCGTCCATTCCGAATTTTGTTGTTGGTCGAAAAGGCGAGAAATTCCACGATGTTGCAATGGCAACAATCTTTATCGACTATGTAATTGTTTCACATTTTAGATACTGAATCGCGAGGAAAATGGTTCTGTATCCACACTTTCTGATATGTTCCTATCATGTATTCTGTGTGCAGGAAAAATCTACACTCTCCGTAGCGGATTCTGTATCAAATACATACAAAAAAATTAAAAACAGATTTATATCTCTAAGGAACGTTTCAAGGCCACAATTCCTTTAACTGCATTCGACAGACTTTTAACCTCTTGCCTTACGGTTTTCTTGACATCTACAGTATTCAGTATTACTTTGGTGTCGATAGTTGCCCAGAAATGAAAGGAATTCTGTACTCATCGCAACTGGACATTTACTCTAAAATGTTAAATGTTAATACCATAAACGTGGTTTTTCGAATAATGTTCATATTTGCTGTGTCGATTTCGAAATCGTCAAAACGAATCTAACTCGATGTTATAATTATAAGACATAAGACAAGAGGTTAAAGATGGCGCCCAAAGCGTCCTCTTTGGAGTAATGCTCCCCCACCAGTAAAATAATAACTGACAAATATTCTATCGCAACTTCTATAATAAACAATTGCTGTCGACTGTTCGAAAACAGGAAATTTGGCCGTTCAATATCTTTAATAATTTATAAAGATTATATTATATTTAGCACTTTCCTCGAATATCCATTCTGGCGCAGACATTTCGTCAAGGGAATAAAAAAATTACGCGGTCTCTGGTTCATTTTCTACGTCTATTGAACTATCAAAAAAAAAAAAAAACATGTTAACAATACAAATCGAGCCATTTGATGGAAGACAAACGTACTAATGAAAATTTTGTTCGGGCGACGCTGATTGCTGTCGGAATCGTGCGAATACTTTCGTTTTCATTTTTTTCGGGAACTTGAAAAAGATTGCATTTCGAGCTCCATCGAAACGGCAACGTATACTTTATATATTACGTATATATGTATATATACACACATATACATGTACATACATATATAATATGTATATATATACATATAAATATATAAAAAACCTATATATATATATATATATTTAAAATATATATATAGGTGCGACAGATACGTTTAATTCGGTTAATCTTACGGTTAAAGATCCTTGAGCAATCTTGTCGATTGGTGGACGGAATACATATTGCTGGGTAGAGACGCCGTTACGATATACAATATGTCGGTATGTTCATCATACGTGATCGTCGGTGATACGTAAAAACTAAACGCGTAATACAATTCGATCGTGGGCTAACGAATACTGATTCGATACTTCGGTATACAGACAAGAATTCATATACCGATACATACAATGGACTCTAACTATATTGCCACTAAATATATTGCCACCCGTGGCACTTCCCCCTCACATATACTTTTGACCACACAAATTCGTTCTCCCACTACGTTGCGTACGCCGGCGCACCAGCACGAACCAGCTTTTGCGCAGGCGCTGAAACCGAGGCTATGACGATAGAACTTAGCATGGAGGGGGCTTTGAACTCATTGCCATTTTACTCCCCTACAGTCCCGACCATGGCAATATAGCTAGAGTCCACTGTAACACATTTTCCTGTGGGGTCGGGGGGCGGCTTTCACTTACGTTTCTAACAACAACGATGACGTTATTCTGGTGAGACTCGGTTCAATGAATCTTTTCCTTTTCGTTTTTCTTTTTTGTTCCCGTGACAAACGAAGGCCCATACCTCTCTCAACACTTTCATCGAATCCACGAAACAAAAGGGGTGATCGATACAATGAATTTTTTGTTTCCAACGTGAACTAATATATCGTTAAATTATCGACTACAATGTTGCTTAATATCTAAATAAACCGCTAATACACGTTTGTGTGCGATCCTTCCGATACTCTTCCTAACGCGATTAAGACTCTTTCCACGACGATTTCACTTGTGCGCGCGCGCGTTAAAAGTGTACCATACATATCTAGACAGCGGATGGACACGCTATTCGATGTTACCATCCGCGATGTGTTTCGCGCAAATGATTTCTAATCGAATAAAAAAAAAAGAGAAAGAAATGAATCCTCGCCAAAGATAAGAAATTTCTCCGTTTCAACACTTGTTCCCGTATAGGTTAGTCGAATGAGAAATCGTGAATCGTAGAATAGAAACGTGATACACCAACATCCGCGATCCAGCGTAATATCAAACTGAACGTTCTCCCGAGAGACATTCTGAGGTGGTGCACGCGCGAAATATATACAAACACACACACACACACGAGAGAACAGTTTCACTCGGAAGCGTTCACTCCTTCGACCGAGTTGCGATCTTCTTTTCGTTCCTTTTCGTTCGTCGATTAAGCATGCAGACGCACAGCCCTGCTTCGAATACAATAAACAACACAACAGACCCAGCCTGCTTCGCTCCAATGGACAAAAAGAATCTAAAAAAAAAAAAAAACTCGCCGCGAGTCCTGTACAGAGATCTGAATCGGAGGAATTACAATTAGGTAACTAAGTGGGCGTCGGTACAATTTGCCGTGTTCTTTCCGCGACAGTTCGTCCGGAACTGAAGGGTGGTCGGGAGACAAGAGTTCGGTGTTTGCCAATTGGGCAGGCTCTAACGGTGGTTTCGCCTCGTTTCCGGCCGTGCAGACCCCGGAGATCGTCGAAAGGAAGTCAGCGAGAATCGGTCACAGATCAGGGGTGGAGAGGGGGAGGGGGTGCCTGGTGTCGACGACCAAGAATTATACATGCTCGAAAAAAAAGAACATCAATCCGTTTTCACCGTCTATACACAACTGCTCTATCCATGTACACATATACAGGGTGTCTCAGGTAACTCGATAAGTTCGAATAAAGACTTAACGGTATACTTTATGAAAATATTGAGGCGTGGATCTTAAATGGCATCAAGGGGCACATGTTATAAGGTACGTACTTTTTTGTGGATGGAGGCATTTCAGAGATTTCAAGGTCACCTTGATTTTTTTTAATGGAATGACCTCATTTTTGTGCCATGGATCGATAGAGTATCAAATTCTGAGTACAAATGTGTTAACCTTCATACGTCCTAAATTTGATAACTAACGAGATATTTGCAAAATAATTACTGTATTGAAACCGCTGTATTGAAGTTAAGGGGTACCGTTCAAGCACCTATAGCTTTCAGATAGTAAGTACGTATTAAAGATTATTTTGTAAATATCGATCAATGGCACAAAAAAGCACGCACCTTGTAAGATGTGCCCCTTGATTTCATTTAAGTTCCATGCCCCCAAATTTTCATAAGTGTACTGTTAAGACGTTATTTAAAGTGATGGAATTACCTGAGACACCCTGTATATATATATTATATGTATATGTATATACAAGATAAGCGGTTCCGCGATCGAACCGTTCCGCCAGGAACATCCGATCCCTATCACAAATCGAGACACAATTCCGATAAGACCTAATGGCAAGTTGTTACGAAGTGCTTCCACATAGTGGCGAAATGGAGGGAGATGGGGGATCTTACATCTTACAGATATACAAATATAACGGGTAATATACTCGAATAATTCGAGTTTCTTTGCTTCTTTCTTCTCTTCTTTTTGCTTCCCGTGGATGTCCATCGATGTAATATGCACACACACACATACGTTGCAGGCGATTTTGCTCGATCTTCTTTGTTTTTTTTTTTTGTACTAACCAGAGTCGAATTCACAACACTCGGAACTCTCGATGCTTTGTTGGTTGAATCGCATCGAAAGTCACGATTTCAAGGGACCATGTCGCGCATATGGACGAGATACATCATCGAAAAGCGGTTCTAGCACCGTGAGGGCACGCAATTCGTAAACAGGGTTGGTCGAATCGTTGTGAGCTCGGAGTGGAGTCTGACTCCTCGTTTCTGTTTATACCCTCCAATGCTCTTCGTTAAGGTTCTCTGAATCGGTTTCTTTCTTTCGTTCTACGATATGTCTGTATATATGTGTGTGTGTGTGTGTGTGTGTGTCTGTGTGTGTGACTCATACAATTGTCCATACAAAGGGTAGAACTTCGAGAGTCCAATAAATTAAAAAGAAGAGAAAAAGAAAGAAAGAAAGAAATTGGAAACTATCGAGCGTGTATGGAATTAAGATTCAAAGAAGAGAATTACGTTAACACGGTGTTTTGAAAAGATTTCGACACGACACGAAATAGCCGTTCGAACATCCAATTCAAGATGGACGATTAGCGAATTGTACGGGACCCCTGCGGGTAAAATACCACTACCAGTGACACGGTGGTAACCATGTAGGGGGGAAGGTCACGTGTTCCGCGTACCTTCGTGTCACCGATCAAATTTCCCACTCTCTCGATTCATCCGAAAGGACCACGTGTTTTGTCCCTTACGCTTCCCTACGGTTGATAATTAACGCGTTTACAATTTTCCTTGTCGGATTATCGATGTCGCCGGCGGAAAATCATTGGACCCGTGTTTCAAGGAGACCGATAAGGAAGAATGTGATAGAGGGGGGAAGGAAGAGAGAGAGAGAGAGAGAGAGAGAGATAGAGAGAGAGAGAGAGAGAGAGAGAGAGAGTGTCGACCCGGGACCGAGCACTTGGATGAGCTTTTCCTGGCCGGTGTGCTAGGTTCAGAGGTGGGTGATAATGATATCGTCGTCGATATCGTCCTTCTCGTCGTCCGTTTCCTCCATCTGATTCGCCTCTGCTTGGGCCGCTTTCGGATCCTCGGCGATCGCCTTCAGCCTTTTCTGCTTACGCCTGTGCAACAGCTCCACAATGATGTACCCGATGCTACCAATGATCAGCACGGTGAACATGACGTACAGCTTCATGCGGGCGCACAGATGGGTGCTGTACGCGTACGCTATCACGAAACCGGCGCTCTCCCATAGCCTGTAGTTCGAGAACGCGGCCTCCTTGTTACGCCTGAACAGCGTGCCGTACAAGCCTGTGAACAATCGAGCAATGAAAATCCATTAGTAATAATATTTAGGGCGGTAGATGGGCCAATTATTACCACCTTAAGATTGTAGCGTAACTTCATATAATCATTTTACGTGTTGCTTAATTTAAAAACGTCACAGTTTGTAACATAGTATTATTTAACTTCTTTTTTGTTAAGCAGATAATAGTTTCATACATTAAATATAAAGAATTAATTCATAATTAATTAAAATCTCCGAGTAATCCCAATGTCCCTATGGCTGTCACCACAAAAATTAAACTAATTCTTATGTACTGTAAGAATTCATTTTGTACAATAAACGTAGGTTGAATAGTAAAATTGCATCTTCTTCATTACTATCATTTCGCCATCACTTCCTACTTACGTAGACGCGTTTTTAATACTCAAATTGCACTTTCATCTTTCAACATTAATTTCAAAAATACCAGGTATACACAAGTACATGTATTTATTTGTTTTTATGTAAATCAAAGTCCCAATTCAATAATGACATTTTTTTGTACTCAATTGTTTATACGTTACGCTGTTATTAAATGAAATAAATAAAGTGACAGTATTAGGAACACTGGCAGTAATTGATTTTTTAATTGACCTCCGCGTTTTCAGTTGAGAAATGCAAGTATTCCGTCCAAAAATAAATTTCAAAAAAGGAGAGAATGAAAACAATTTGGTCTGTTTAATACTGATGTTTTCGACCTCAAAATAAAAAGATACAGTATATAACATCCGTCTCATAATTTTTAAAGAACGATTTCAGGGTTTGGGCGTTAATAAAACAAAAAATGTTATATGTAGAAACCGAGTCCATTTCCGGGTGAACTTATGTGTTGTACAATATGACGTATCTACCTTTGGTTTATTTCGTTCCTTATGCTTTTACTTTTTTGGCTATAAATCTTAACCAGCTTATCACCGCTTTATTTGTCCTACCTTCTACTATTTCCTCCTCTCTTAAAACGCTAGTATATATCCTATGATAGTCTTTTAATAAATGTTTTAACGTGCCTATTTTTAAATTACATAGAAAGCATTTTCTTTTTTCCTGAAAACGTGTTGGTATATTAAGGCTTTTGCCGTTTTATATTGGGGCGTGACGAAAATGAAATAGCGTAAGCCTAGTAAGAAACCTAGCAAGAAGCCCGTAAGAAGGAATCGAAAGCCAGGAAAATCGGAAGAAACGAAGTGCTAAGTAATTGAAAAAATAGTAGACCGTTAAGTGAATGAGTGACTAATGTTGAAATAGCAATTAGAAGACAATTTGGGCGTGAAGTGTGATGTATTAATACTCGAACGATAATTCGACAGCAAATAGAGATGAACTTCTAAGAAGAGTCTATGTATGTGCTTCTATGGTGTTAATTGTTCACGTTACATTTTTCATTCATACTTTATTTCTAATGAACGATTCATTACGAGGTTATTAACAACCCATCGCGAATAAACTCGGTTCAATGGAGAACGAAAGCGAAAGAAATTTCATATTGTTCATCAATAATGTAAAATCCATGAAGGAAGATTCCTAAAAATACACAATTCGATAACAAATTGCTTTACAACGCTTGTGTGTTTATGCCCTCGATACGCGACTAATCGTCCCTGAAACCAACGCCATCTATTCTGTTTATGTGGAACGTAAAACAGAGACAACTTTGGTCTGCTGTATCATTTCGCAATAAGATCATACCACAGACAAGGTATGTACATATAGGAGTAAACGTTTCATCTTATGGGACTTAGTGGCCCACCTAAACTGTAGTACCGACACCTTAAAAAGCCTATGATTTTAGCGACCTCTACGTTTTGAAAACGGTGAATCTGCGGTGGGTAGTGACACTAAATAATGATTTTAGCGTCCTCTACGTTTTGAGAATGGTGAATCTGCGGTGGGTAGTGACACTAAATAATGATTTTAGCGACCTCTACGTTTTGAGAACGGTGAATCTGCGGTGGGTAGTAACACTAAAATGGAAATGGGGTACGTAACCTCAGAAAAGTGGGCCGCAAAAATACATTGGATGAAATGTCTACTCCTGTACTTCGTCCGTGATTATACGAAAATAAGTTATCCAACGAGTACATGAATTATCATCGTTGTTAAAAACCGACACACTCACGCTGTATTTTCGTTTCGATAAATGTTCTAGACGCAGGACGAAAATAAAAGAAAAATTGGCGGCCGGTTTGATAAGAGATATAGTGTTCAAGGGCCTCTAGTATACGTACCATTAACTTGCGTCTGCCACACTGCGTCGCCGACTCCCCACAGTCCAGAAACAGTGAAGAACACGTAGGGGTTCGCGGGGTGCGGCTTCCAGTGGAGTAGCACGACGATAAGACTAGCATGGACGATGGCGCCCAGCGCCATCAACGGCTGTCTGCCGACGAACTTCATTAGGGAGCCGAAGACCAGCGAGCAGACCGCGTTCACCACACCGAAGCAGATCATTACGTAGCCGACACGGTGCACGCCCAACGCACAGGAAATGTAAGCCTGGAAATCGAAAAAGAAACGAAACGAACGTATTAAATTGTAACGACGCGTCCACGATAATATTCCACCCAGGCGGTTGAACAAGCCTACGTGTGTTTCTAAGGCGTCGACAAAGACGATCAGGTAGCATCTTCTCTTCGATGCAGCAATATATACAGGGTGATTCTTAAATGCATGTCAATACTTCAGGGGATAAATGGAGATACTAATATAAATAAAAAACGTTATATGAACATACGTTCTATACGGCCTCACGTTCCAGGAGGGCCCCATTCTGAACCTTCAATTTCGTTATGATTGAATGGTATTTAATTTTATTTAAAATACATTTCAATTCTTGAATATTTAAAATTTGAAGTATTTTGGTGTGCTGTATTACCAAAAATCCCTCCCGCTTTTCAACCAAGGGGGTCCTTGCAGAATCTAATAACCCTGGGCCACAAAAAATCTTAATCCGGACCTGGTCCTATATGTATATCTTAGTTTTTGAGTTATGGATGATTAAAGAAACTGTTCGAAGTGTATCATCTCAACCCATTAGACTTTTACTTTTGGGGCTATTTGAAAACGATCTGCAAGAAAGATACGTTAACGAGACTCTGTTAACGAGATATTAACCAAGAATCCTGACCAATCGGAACACGAGTCTGCTGGTCGAGCTCTGATTGGTCGGGATTTCTCGTTGATATCTCGTGAACTAAACCTGGGATGACATTTTTCCTAAGGAAAAACTTGTTCCAAATCACCTCACGAGTGACCCTTTTCAAGGACCTGCAACACTTTTGTTACACCCTGTACACTATGTATATCCCATCAACACTTCATGGTATTTGCTTTAAGAAAAATACACGCATACGCACACGAGTGAACGTGTGTATGGGTAAAAAAAAAAGAATTTTTATCGAATATGTCCCCAGTTTATGCGCCAGCCCAGAGGCAGGGTTTTTATGACTTCAATAAAAGTAATTTATCTCAGCGTACAGGGTGTCCGTGAATAAAGATCGTCGCGATAAGGAAAATTCTGGTTTTGAGTTATACCAAGCTTTCGAGTCGTTGAAGGTTAATGCTAGGTGATATTATACGACGTGGGTATTAGGTTTATTTGACTAGTTTTACGGAGCAGATGGATTATTGCAGGATGTGTTTCCAGGTCGCTCGAGCGAGTCTAGACGAACTGTCTATAAGGTCTGTCGTAAAAGTGTTTGGTCGAGCGATGAGGATAACAGTTTCTTTCGAGATACAGTATATTTATTATATAATACGTATATCAATACAACACACTGTAATTTACATGTACACTACCGGCCAAAACAGAGATGGGTAAATTCATTATTTCGATAAAAAGCTTCGAATAACGAATAAAAGATAAAAAAAAGCATTTCGTCGTTTTCAATTGTTCAAACGTGGAAATTCCAATTTTTATAACAAAATAATACTTCTTCTGGAATGAATCGACATTTGGCAAACCATCGTTTAATTTCATTAAATGTTTAAAGCTCAGAATGGTGCCTTTAGATTCTGTTGATTTCCACTATGTATTATTCGAATAAAATACTGCCCAACTCTGGGCCAAAAGTATGGGACCATAGTTCATGATTGATGGAATAGTATTATTCTGTTACGATATAATAAAAGTTACGGAATAAGTACATATACAGATCATTTCCTATTAGATTTAACACATTACTTTTATTATACCTTTGTAGAATAATAGAATCAGACCTGATCCGATACTTTTGACCGGTAGTATATGTTGGATTTACTCTGAAATTAATTTTTCTTTATCCTTGTGGATTGTCCGAATACTTTCATCAGAATACTTCTGCTTGAATAGGATATATTTATGTTCTATTTATAGATATTAGTAATATATTATCACTAGACTGCGGATTTTTATGCAAAATAAAATTTTATAAAGTAATTCTTGAACACGAGAACAAAATTAGGAATTTCTATTTTCTCTTAAGTATGTCATTGAGTTAAGAATAAAATAAAAAAGTCGTTGGTTTCGATGAAAGTTTAGTCTTTTATTGTATTTCACAGAGCTTCATAGTCTATAAATGCATAAAATCTGCAGTCTAATTATCACGTATGATTGCTAGACTGCGGATTTTTATGTGAAATTACTAACAGTAAATAATAAATAGTTGCTTATCAAGACAAAAACAAAAGTAGAAATTTCTTTCTGCTCTTGAGTATCTTATTGGGTTCAAAAGATAATAGAAAACTCGTTACATCTGACAAAAGTTTTGTCCTTCATTGTATTTCACAGAACCGTATAGGCTATAAATGCATAAAATCCGCAGTCTAATTATGGGGTACTGAATAAAAATGACGACTAGATCAGCCAACCAAAAGCTATCCTAAAAAGAGATTCCGTGTGAGAACCAACGCGAAAGAAAAAAAAAATCGACGTTACATATCAGCGTGTAAACGAGCAAAACTTTTTTTTCCATCACGAAACCGAAGAAATCCTCGCTGTTGCAGAATCAAACGCGCGCAGGGATGCGTTCCCGATCCGTCTAATGCGCATTCATTCGGTGTGCGTGTCGCTTCGGCGTTCGACACCGAACCGATCCAGCGTAGAGCGAAAAAAAGGAACGGCGAAAAGAAGAAATACTGGTTCACGGGATTCCAGGTATGGAAGGTGGTATCTCGGGGGAATTGCTGCAAGAATAAGATTCTGGGCTATTTATAACATGTCGAAGCCAGCTGATTCAATGGTAAGGTAGCGTCTCGAGATCTAACCGATGCCTTCCAGTAGCCATTTATTTCTCCAATTACTTTGCTCCTTGGCCATCTTGTTGGTATCTACATGTATACATACCTGTACATATATTTCGTCATCGAACAGGTTTCGAACAAGTTTGCCTTCCGAACTGTATCATTCCTCTTTTTTTTTTCTTCTTCTATCTCTTTTTATCTTCTTCCACTTCTTCTCAAGCTCCCCCCTCGATACGCAACCGGCGGGTTCCGTGCATTATACAACTTATAATTTCATATCCATTCGTCGGTTTAAAAGGCAAAAGGAGGATGCTACGGTGCTTCAGCCGATATTTTAGCGTATCTGTGATCAGCCAGCATATGTATTTCCGGAGAACAATTGCCACGACCTCGGATGGCCGTTACGCATCATGAATCTGCCGTTCTGTATCCGGTTTCTATCCGGGTGATCCTAGTCGGAACGGTTTTTGTGCTTTATCCGACGAACGTGGATAAATCGTTAACGATTCCAGGATGCCAGGCGGTTTTTTCGATTTTATCGGGCACTTCTCGCTGGACGGTTTTTCGCGATCGAACAGACGTTTGGCGGCTTTTTGCTTTGTCGTGACTCAACGGGGAAACTGATTTGAAATTGTGATCCGAGTATAAAGACCTGATGTCATTCTGGAGGGATTATAGACTCTTTGTTTTTTTTTTTTTTTTTTGCGTGTCGCGGTTATGGTAGTCGTACATTCGAATGAACTGGAATTTCTAATTTTGGAACGACCTTTTAGCAGTGCTGGGACAGTTTTTAAATAGTTTATTATTAATAAAACTGGAGGATCTGGTAGTGTTTAGACGATCGTTTTGTCCGCAATTATGTTCGTTCTTCCTGTACAGGTGCTAGAAAAGATCGAGGAATGTCTAGATAAAGAATTAAATCGGAAATTGGTTCGTTTTGACTCACTTGATTCCTAGTTTCATTAACATTAGAACTATTGGTTATAAACGTGTATCTATTTCTATCGACTCGATGTGCATGACGAACTTTAGAAAATAAACAAATTTATTTTATTACATTCTTCTCTCTCAATTTCGATAAAATTTGTAAAGATCTCAGAAAATGTATTGTTATAACATTTTCATCGTCGTTATAAGAGTGTACTGATAAATCATTTTGATTGCTTTGTAGTTCTATTGTTAAACATCAAGTTAATCCGTTGTTTCGAGTGGTTGTTACAAGGTGTTTAAAAGATGTTTAAATTATTGTTAGATTAAATATAGATTACATAAATGCAATTTATTATTATGTTGGTCAATGAGTTTAAATAATTACTTAATTTTTATGACCACTGTCATTGAATACTGATTCTCGTTACTTTTTTAATTAGCGTGGTGGGTTAAACGGGATATATTGCTGCTCGATTCGACAATTTCAGAATAATGACTTTTAATTACTCACTTGTGTAAAGTCTGCCCCGATGAACGCTTGCTCCATGCCAATCCATACTGTGATCGGTATAAGAAGTTGCTGGTACGGTTTCTTCAGTTGATACGCAGTTGCAGATAGCAATTGTATACCACTGAGCTCTTGGCTGTCGGCTCGTCGTTGCTTCTCACCGTACCTGAAAGCAACAAGAGAAAAAAAATATTACTTAAAATTCCATGAAAACGATCTTGGTATATTTTCAAATTCCAGGGGTATTCCTATTTAATCGGACCTTCTGGATTATTTTTAACGTTTCAAATAACAAAATTCGCGTTAAGAAAAGGCTACAGAATTTGTATAAATTTATTTCACAGATTCATAAAATGATTGGTTGTCCCCCCAACCTTCAAAAAATGGTTTCTGTGCGTTTCACGATTAACACGTTAAAAATACAGTAATCGTATTATAATTTTCACAATCATCATTTTATTTTCAAGTAAAATACAAATAAATATAGAACAACAACCCCCTGCAACAGGTATGGTTGCCATTTTGATCGAACAGCAACTGGCGAATAAAAATAGTATTTAAGACATTTATCCTCAGAGTGAGATGAATTTACGTTAAAAATGAAACAAAGTGTCACGTAATAATTATAAATCTCACGTTTATTCACAATTTTTCGTCATCAAAAATCCCATTATTTAAATAGAAAGTTTATTCATCTTCATTCTGTAGTTGTAATTTCCTTTCCAATAAGAGCAACTGATAAGTGATGCGCAAGTTTATATTTTAAAACAGAAAATCCATAACTTGGCATTCCAGTGACATCAGGAAATGGTTATGTTATAGAAATCCTGGAAAATATCGCCTTCGTGAACGTTTCCGGATGTCTTGGATCAGTAACCGTGGGGTATTAAAGATGAGTTCAGCTAGTAATAATATCGGACACAGTGGACGTAATTTAGTTACGTTGTAAGTTCAATTTTGTGAAGTGAAGCCTCTCAAAATTAAACCACGGGACGACGTTACGGTACACTGGTATTACAGAAACGCCATCAACGTAATTATCTTGCATTTAAACCTGCAATTAGAGTAAACCCACTACTCACAGTCAATCATTTTCTACGAAAGAACGCGTAATTTACAGGCTGCTTTCGCGGGTCTTTTAGCTGGTCCGTTTGGAACTGTTTCCTTGGAATAAATTGTTCGAGACGTTAAAAGTGAAGCTACTGGAAAATGAAGATACATTAGACGTCGTATTTCCTTTTTCCGTCTTAAATCTTTGAGATACTTGAGTATGATTTATTTGGACTTAATGTCACTTTTATTGTATCCAATCCGGAATAATTTGATTTTGTCCATAGCGTCTCAATGAATTTTACGCAAAGTATCGATTTGGTATAAAAATAAAAGAGTCATCAAATAATTTTCTGCTTGAAAATATGTACTAAAATCTTACGAATTATAAAATGGAACACCACAGAAACCGTTATTTTACTCGAATGTAACCGTTCGCCAGCGCCATTTTGTTCGGACAACCGATCGTCATACACCACGTTGGGTTTCCAATATTCTATTTAGTAGATTTATAATACCTTCTGTTGATAAAATGCAAATAAATATTTTCTGGTTAGTATTTCTTCGAGTAGAGAATTATTATATTTTAATTTTGTTAAAAGTATTCCGATTAAGTAGAAACATAGTCGGCCATATTGAAATGATTTGAAGGGTATAGGTTAACTGGCACAGAGACGTCTCATTTAGCATGATTTTTCATATTTTTCAAATTTCTTTTTAGTTTAAACCACGTTTAAATTATAAAGTATCAACGTTTGAATAGTTATTTCGTGACTTTTAACCTCTTAAGGGATACTGGCACCGTATGTGTACGTTTAGTTCATTCTTTCATTCAAGCATCAAAGGAAAATTATAATTAAATATTCACTAAGAAATTCCCCAATAAAACAGAGTACCCTACTAACTGATTGTTAATAATATTTATAAATATATTTTAATTAAATACACCTGAAAAAAAATGATTTCTTCTAGTATTAATAAATTCTTCCCTGAAGAGGTTAACGCTTTAATGCTGTTTGACAAGTATGGAACAAGAAAACGGCCACTTTCTGGGTAATGTATACTCGTCAAATGTAAAAATAAAGTACCTTCCGCTATAAAAATTTCCGTAAAAATTGCAAAATATATTTGCCACCAATAGAACAAATAAATCAAACGGATACACATTTTCAAAAGAAAATTCCACCGTTGAAGGGTGAACAGGTTTCACTGTTTAAATTCTCAGCCACAGTTCAGAAACACCCAGTATACCAGTATTACCGATCCTGCCCGGTCCATTCGAACGGAGCTTCACCCTCGCGAGGTCGTTCCTCGTCTTACCATCTCGCGGATGGATCAGCGCGTAGCGACGGTTCTACTCCGGTGTTTCATAAAGCCACCTCCTCGCCGTTCATTATACCCATCGAGAAACCGGTTGTTCCACTGTCTTTTTTTTTTTTTTTTCATTTTCTACAACGCTTTGTCATTCCTTTTTTCATCATTTCCTTCGTTTCGTTTTTTTCCCCGGGTGAATCGACCGAAAATTTCGAGTTTCAGGTGAAAAGACAACCAACCTGCAAAACCATTGATCCCCCGTGACACGCGAGAGGGTCAATAATATCGGCGAAAGATCGCGGAAGTCCCTTGGGCGAGGAGCAGCCGCGTGGGTCCGGCCGAGTAAACCGAGAAGAGACTCGTAAAAGAGCCGTTCCGCAGAATCCGGTAAATTATCCCAGCGCTAAATTTAGCCACGGCTGAGAGCACTTGTGCCGCGCGTATACACGATCCTCCACCCGGAGGGCCTGAAGGATCAGGTCGTGGCCGATGTGTGTGAGCGTGTAGAGGTAGCCGGCCGGGAGACCCGAGACAAGGTTTTAGATTCCACGGGGGAAAGGCCCCCGCGGGCAGCCGGCAGTGAACTCGCAAAATATAAATCTTAATGGCGGTGTTAAACGGCGATGCCCCTTCTCCCGATCCCCTGACAGCATTCCACCGTATACACGTTCATTGTTTGAGCTTCCGAGGATGGAAGGGCGGCCACCTCCTAATGCCTTTTGCCTTCTGGGACTCGAGACGCACATGACGGTCATAAACACTTGATATTTTAGCGAACCTGGTGGTTAAAGGCTGTTTGTTTTTAGGAGAATTTTCCGTTGGTACCGTTTTTGAAACACTTTTAATACCCGGTATACGTTACTTCTAGACAATCCTATTTTCAAGAGTTTTGTCGTGGAAATGCAGATGAGGTACATGTATTGGGACCATTTTTGAGTTAACCTCCTCAGGGATGAATTTATTAAGACGAGAAAGAATATTTTATTTTAGAAGAATTTTCCGTCGATTTTTTTTAAATACTTTTAATGTCCAGTATACGTTACATCTAGAAAATTTTATTTTCAGGGGTCTTGTTGTGGAAATGCAGATGAAGTGCACGTATTGGGACCATTTTTGAGTGATTTCAAGGACGAATTTTTTTTTTATTCTTTGGCTGTATTTAATTTGAATATATTAACCATCGATAGGGAGAATATTCTTTTTTGTTGGGAAATTTTGTAAATAATACTTAATTAGTTTTGGACTGATGCTTGAATGAAAGAAAAAGTAACCGTACACATATCCTAGATAGCACATGACGCCTTGGAAACGTACATTTTACATTTATTTTAGTTCTAAGGTGCTTTTAAACTGTTTTCAAGGCGTCATTGAAAAAGTTAACTAATTGCGGGAACTAATTTTTTCCCTAAAAGTTGTATTTAGGCGTTGAAGGGTTAAAACAAATTTATATAAAATTTTTAAAATAGGTTGATTTAATATCGATATTTTCGGCTTCAAAATAACAAGATAATATCAATCTCATAATTTTGAAATTACAATACAAGTGTCTGGGCGTTAAAGGGTAAATGTTATTCTTATTTATTCGATGTGCGTTATGGTTACGAATTATTAAATGTTTTGATCTGTACGTTACGTGATGGTAGACTGTAACGCTCGCCGTCGCCATTTTGTTTGGTAAACCGATCGTCTTTAGGCCATGGTGGGTTCTCATTGTTCTGTTCAGTAACAAAATATGAAATAAAATGTTTTCATTTAAGGCTTAGTTTTCGAGAAAATCGACTTTGAAAATTAATCTGAAAGACGTGTATTCACCAAAGTAGTAAGTAGAAACGGAATGCAATGAACAGACGCGCTAGCCCAGTCCTATTCAATTGCTGTCCGTATCAAGTAGATTTTCAAAGTCGATTTCCTCGAAAACTACGCCTCAAATGAAAAAATTTTTTTGAATTTTTTGTTCTTATTTTTTCATAAGCAAACACCTCGTACCCGCTTGTACATGTTACTCGGCCGCACTGTGTATACGTATAGTACAAATACATGTGTAAGTTTATTTCTCATTTCTGTGAACCAACCACTTTATTAAACCTCAATTAATTACAGACCACTCGTCTCGGAGATGAGTCTGAATTTTTATTTCATTATCACAACCTAGTGGAGAATTTTAGTAGCTCTAGGCGTTTCAGAACCTTCAATTTAGTGGCACACTATCTTCATAACGGTAACGAAAAATAACATTCAGTTGTTTATTAAAAGTATTATAAAGTAGTCGTCGTCGGATCATTCATCTCTGACGACGAGTCGTCTGTAATGGATGGTTAAAATTGTAAAACTGCATAAACCTGTGTAAGCATTCTTCTCTCTTAATTTCAGTAATTAAATCATTCTAGTATCTCTGTTTGCTTCCTGCAATTGACTACTGTAATATCCCAGTTACAAATTCTTGAACACTGTACGTCCAAACTCGGCTTCCGTTAGGGGAAAAAGTGGCGAAGGGGAAGTGCCTCCTACCACTTCGTATCGTGAATTACTAAAAATTTTTTTTTTTAAATTGGTAGGTCCATTTTTCTTCCATTAAAATATTTAAGGGTTTGCGTTTGAATCAATTACAAAATATTGGCAAACATTAATAAATTCGGGTCATATTTTTAAAACTAGAAATTTATTAAATTTTATTATGTAAGAATAATTAATAAAATTGTTACAGGAAATAAACGTTATAAATTTGTTTCGGTACTTGAAATGAATTTACCAAGTGGTAACAGGCCCTTCTCTTACGCCACTGTTTCCCCTAGCGGAAGCCGAGTTTGCTCAACGGTGTACGAGTATATTACGTAAAAACTGCGCTCTGTTTAAATGCGTGAAGCGTTCAACATATTATGCTCCTGTGTATAATACATCGATTTAGTAAGAAACGACCGAATGTACCATGAGAAAGTACCGAGTCTCGGCGTAGTTTCAAAATACGATGAATTTGATGCAGTGAGTGATTTTCACGCGAGTGAGGAAAAGGGGTCGGCCAGCCAGAAGAAATGTGAGCCTACTAAATGGTTTAACGGTGCACAGTGGAACGGTTTCGTTTTTAACACCTGTGCTTCGCACGGGATAGAGGCTGAACACGATTTGCTCAATTGAACCGGGAACAGGAGTAAATTAATTACATGGTATGCTCGGCATCTGAACAATCGAAAGTTGATCCACGAGGATTTACGTAAACACTAGTTACGCGAAAATCGTTAATACGGAGCGGAGTCGTGTGAATTTTTTCCTTAAATAGTGAAATTGTAATACCAATATTAACGAAGTACTAAGAAAATTCAAATTGAATTTCTATTCAAAATTATGGTGACACGTACATTGAAAAGAGGTTTGATTATTCAAATATCGTTGTAGAATTTTACGGAAATGGTAGAATAATTTAAAACAAGACCAACAGCCTGTATTAATTAAACGCACATATTTTCGACAATTTAAGACATAAACGAAATAAAGCGTGTCTGGCTACGTACGACATTTTTCACTGTGACAGTCAACGTGTTAACCCGCTCAGTGCATCTTTTTCAAAATTTTGCCAACGCAGGTTTACAACGCTTATTGTACCATTCAACTTTTCTTTGAAACATGTTTTCCTATCTCTTCTACTTTAACAGTTATACGCGAAAAAGTGAAAGTGCCTATCCAATTGTAGGGTTAGTTTTCGCACCCTTAAAGGGCGATTGGTCACAAAAGAAACATACCATTATTCTTGTCTCGAATCACTCTATAAACCCACAAAGTTTCATTCCAATCCGCAAGTCAGCGTTCGCGGTGTTTCCTTCTAACAAGGGAAGCCACGGAAGTGTGCCCCTCCGATTTTAATGAAACTTCGTATGTCTGTTAAGCAGTCAAAGATAAGGGATACGTATTTTTTTTATCGGCTGAGGCGCGGCTTTAAAGGGTGAAACCACCCCTCGAAGTTTCGACCCGAAATTTTTTTGTAATAAACAAATTATATTTTGGACAATTTGTTAGCACCATATTATTCTACATAAAAAACCGCAAATCTCGTCCATTAGAAGTTTTCATGTATCTCTTCTGGTTTTCGAGATAGTACTTTCGGGTCGAAACTTCGAGGGGTGGTTTCACCCCTTAAAGTCGCGTCTCAGCCGATAAAAAAAAATATGTATTCCTTATTTTTGACTGCTTAATAGACATACGAAGTTTCATCAAAATCGGAAGGGGACACTTCCGTGCCTTCCCTTGTAAGTTGATATCGATACTTTTTATTTCGATACAAATTACGAGTCAAAGTACCGATACCTTGACGGTATCGGTTTATCCTCAGCCGCAACTTAATGTTCGCGTTTAGAAAACCCACCAATGTCATATTCTTCCCCTTCGAAGTCAGCTGTTGCTCGTCTTATTCACCGATAAGAGAGCGATACGCCTGCAGAGATAGTTGAATCGTCGGGCCTCTCCGTCGACGAAGGGGCGAGAGACCGTAAACACGTTGGCGAACTTCAAATATTATTCGTCCGCCGCTGGGGCCTGATTGTGCGCTGTCCAGCGGCGAATGTCAACGTACCCGCGGTCGAGTCATGCACGTGTGTGCATTCTAACTAGAATGTGTCAGCTTGTAAACATTAAACAAGCCATCAGGCTAATCCAGATACATAATTCAAGAATGTCTGACTCATAGTCCGGTCGGTTTCTCACGAGCTGCCTCTATGCTGGACGGCTGGATAGGAGGAGGAGGAAGAAGGAAAAAAATAAGAGAGAAGGAAACAAAAAGGAAGGGATAATATCTTGGCACGATCGTAAATATGTCGCGAGCTGGAATAAGCTATCAGCTGTGGACCGTTAATCGATCGTAAATGTATGCGCGCGCGCGCGACCGAGGAAAACATTACCAATCCGCGCGAACCGCTCGCGTCGCGAACGATCAGGCAGAAGCCAAAGGCTTCTGTCAAATTCAAGGCTGATTGAGCTGTCGTGAGTATATATTGAGTTACGGAGGATTAACTATCAGCCGGGAATATTTGCTCGCGGAGTATGTGTACATATATACCTGTTGACCTAGGCGACGACGCAATCGGGTGCACCGTTTCCGCGATATACGGGGTGTGTCTGAAAAGCAATGTGACTGGTTCTTTAAAAATATCTATCAGCAATTTAATACACTACGAATTAATATTACCGATCAACAGGGGCGTTTATATTAATATTACGGATCCAGGATTGTGGTGAGGGGGGCCAGGGGAGGATCCACGGTTTTCGTGAGGGGAGGGGGGCGTATTAACCGCTGAAAGACCGGTTCACTGTGAATCACTTTCACGAAAAAAATCAATTTGTCATGAAAACCTAACGAATCGAAGCTTTCTTTGGGATAAATTGTTAAAATACTACTGTAAAAAAATTAAAATAAATTTTTTTCTTTGAGGATGGGGAGAATGTCACCCGCTGGATCCATCACTGCTGATCAATTACAAATTAATATTGTCCCCTTTAGAGAGGAGTTCCTACTCCTGGAAACAGTTTTCAATTTGAACTGCACTGAGTTGGTCCGTTATAACCTTTTGGAGGTTATGTACGGTTCCAAAATGGCGACCCTTGAGGTGGGTGAATTTTGGGAACAGGAATAAATCACATGGACCCTGATCAGGGGAGTATATACGAAGGGACTCCATACGAATACCCTCATAGGCCAAAAACTCGGTAATAGAGAACTTTCTTGGACGCTGCATCATGAAAACGCTCCTTGTTAGACTGCGTTTTTGTGAACGCGTTTTTTGCGTATGAAGGTATTCCTATGATTCCAGAGACCCTTTACTTCTCTGATCTAGGTCCATGTGACTTTTTTCCGGTTCAGAAAATCAAAACCAATTTCAAGGGTCGTCGTTTTGGAATTGTGGACAGCATTCAAAAGATTTTGACAGATCAACTGAAAGCAGTTGCGGTTGAAGACTGTTTCCAAGAGTGGGAATAACGTCTCCAACGTTGTGTGGCTTCCAAAGGAAACTACTTTGAAGGGGTTAATATTGATTTGTCATTTTATCGCTAATAACTTCCTGTCATTTATCTAACATAGCTTCCATTAAACGTATTTTCCAACGACTAGTTTTCATTATAATTTATCACCACTTTGTGGATGTTACGTATTCATAGCACACAAGATCGTATAAACTTCGTTATAGTAAAAAAGTTCGATAATATGGCTTTGTACGTGATGAAACATATAAAAATATTTTACATTTACACTTAAGTCGAACTGTGCAGTGAAAGGAAAAGGGAAGTACGAAGTAACCAAACCTGTGTTCGGAGGGTCCAGTTCTTGAATTCCCTGTTATTGAATGTTTAATAAATAGATTGTGGATTTTATGCACTGATTGTGTATTCAAATGTGCAAAGCACAATGGTCTATTAGGTCGGTAGGAAATAAATGGCTGTTTGAACATACATGACTGTTATTCAATTGCTTTTATAGCGTAATAAAGATTAGGCCTTTCTAGAATTAAAATATACCGTAGAGAATAGTATTTCAATACGTATAGGTATGTAAATTATATAAAAGTGCAATATTCTGTGGTAACGCGTGAACGATGGTCGGCCTTTTTGTTTTCCATCACCTTGAAGCGATTATATAGCCGATTTCAGAAGTTCCATTCGAAAGGTAACGATCAAGTATACAGCAAGTCGTAAAGTAATTTCGAAGGGTAAACGTTTATTCCTTGTGGTGTAAATTACTCTTGATTTCTTGGGGATTGAAACCAACAAAATTGCACCTGCATGTGGAAATGAAACTGAAGTTATATAATGTCTTGCTAATCTCGTAATCAAATATAATCAGTTATAGTTTGATATTTTTTTAATTTAATATGATCATAGTTAATATTAATGTGTAAAATATCCCCATAGTTTCTTTACTAAGAAACATATAACTACAGAACTATTCCGTATGTTAATTTCGATGAATACTTCAGTATAAATGAATATACGATTATATGAATATATCCATTTACAAATATTCGTTGATCACTTCTAGAAACGCATATTGCCATTGGCTATTCGATACAGAAACTACGTTACTGCATATAATTTTCGAATTTATTTATTCAATAAAATTCATTAGAAAACAAGCAAAACAGATTCAACAACTACTGGTCTCCGACCTAGTAATAGGCTTGCAAAATATTCACTCTTTTTACTTGTACGATTACACACAGAACAGGATTATCAAGTATCGTTTGCATATTCATACATAAAACTCTTGCCTATTATTACCGTCTTTGATTAAACATGAGTAACCACATTTAATCACGAGAAGAGGTATGAAGAAACTGGCGAAGATCGGTACGATCAAAAGAAACATGTAAGAATCATGAATCGAGAACGGTAGTAAACAATATTACTAACAAGACGTATTAATACCAGCAATTCCGGTTCACTAAATCCATTCACCGACAAATCATCAGCTGTTTCTAGAGTACCGGAAGTCCGTCTTCTTCACCACATAGATGGGAAAATTCATTATCTAGATAAAGAGTTTCGAATAACGAATAAAAGATAAAATAGTACTTGGTCATTTTTAATCGTTTAAACATGGAACTTCCAATTTTTACAATAAAATAATACTCCTTCATGAATGAGTCGACATTTGACAAGTATTTATTTAATATCATTAACGGTTTAAAGCTCAGAATGATGCCCTTAGATACTCTACTTTTCACTATGTATTATTCGAAAAAAATTGTTCCCAACTCTGCTTCGCCCCTAGTAAAATGTGTGCCAAAAGAAAAACACATTTCCTGCACACCTAAAAAAGAATCCTGTACCACCTACGAACCATTATTTCCTTGTTTCCACCATCATTTCAATAGCCATCTAATGCTTCCCGCTCCGAAGGCGAGGGGATAATTAGAAAAATCTTCGACACATAAAAGAACGTTTTCCCAGGAGTTCCCCCAATGAAACCGTTGCGTCGGTGTGTCCCTGTAAAAATGGTGTTTTCCACACGTGTCGCGCGTGTAGATTATAAGTATAGGTAATAAACGCGCGAGGAATAAAAAGGGAGAGAAAATCCGGCGTGATTAAGCGCCATTAACGTCATCCTCGATAGCGCTCGTAACAATGCGGCAAGGTCACCGGGAATCGTTTTATCTCGAAAGGAAAGGATACTCGAGGCGAACGATAGAGACCGTAGCCCGTAACGGATCGGAAACGTTCTCGATCCAGCCGGGGATATACTTATGTATGTATTCTGCTTGCTATGCCGCGATACTCGATGAAACAGGCTTCCCCCGAACCCGTTATAATTCACTTGGCCGGTGGCAGACTCTGGTGGTGTCGATTTGAAAACGGTTTGCAACGATAAGTCGAGAAACCGTGACCAGAGATATACTCGCACAGATCTAACGTGTTCCCTTCTTATGTAATAACAGCTACTCTCCCAGAGCGCAGTAGGGACGTTACGGGCAGCGTTCTCAAGAGACACGGAATAAACGAAAGAGATTCAATTATTCAATTATAAGGAAAAATAATTCTGTTTCTGCGGAACTGATAGCAAAGTTCTTGAGAACAATTAAAAAGGAAATGTAAAGTACAGCTGAAGATAGCTCACAGATTGAAACCTCAAAATAATCAAAGAAGGAAGAGAAAGAAGAAACAAACTAAATAGAACATAGACAGATCGTGCGTAACAAGAAGAGCGACGATCTACTATAGTGATAACAAATATATAAAACAAATAGATCGAACTGTGATATATTGCAATTAATGGACAAATACCAGTGCAATCCAAAGAGTAGGTACCCTCACGAGGAAACTCGACTTCCGCTAGGGGAAAAAGTAACGTGGGGGAAGGGCCTCCTACCACTTGGTTTCGGAAGTTTCTGAAATTCATGCCAAATTAACATTTATTTCAGTACATGAATTAAAGCTACCAAATGGTATGTGGCCCTTCCCCTATGCCACTTTTTCCCCTAGTGGAAGAGCTTTAAAGAGGATGGAGAATACAAAAGTAAAATCGAAAGAAAAGCAATTCTTTATACGTTACGTTGTTATTAAGTGAAATAAATAAAGTGACAGTAATATGAATACTGGTAGTAATTGGCACTTTTACCCTATTTAATGAGAGATTCGAGAGAAACTCAGCTTCCGCTAGGGGAAAAAGTAGCGTGGGGGAAGGGCCTCCTACTACTTGGTTTCGGAAGTTTCTGAAATTCATGCCAAATTAACATTTATTTCAGTACATGAATTAAAGCTACCAAATGGTATGTGGCCCTTCCCCTATGCCACTTTTTCCCCTAGTGGAAGAGCTTTAAAGAGGATGGAGAATACAAAAGTAAAATCGAAAGAAAAGCAATTCTTTATACGTTACGTTGTTATTAAGTGAAATAAATAAAGTGACAGTAATATGAATACTGGTAGTAATTGACACTTTTACCCTATTTAATGAGAGATTCGAGAGAAACTAAGCTTCCGCTAGGGGAAAAAGTAGCGTGGGGGAAGGGCCTCCTACTACTTGGTTTCGGAAGTTTCTGAAATTCATGCCAAATTAACATTTATTTCAGTACATGAATTAAAGCTACCAAATGGTATGTGGCCCTTCCCCTATGCCACTTTTTCCCCTAGTGGAAGAGCTTTAAAGAGGATGGAGAATACAAAAGTAAAATCGAAAGAAAAGCAATTCTTTATACGTTACGTTGTTATTAAGTGAAATAAATAAAGTGACAGTAATATGAATACTGGTAGTAATTGGGACATTTACCCTATTTAACGAGAGATTCGCAAGGCACACACACACACGCGGTGTTATGGGGTCCGACAATAATGATTCTGCAACTGTAACTCGATACTGTTGCACGTGCGTGTGCGGCTTTGCGGAGCGATAGAATAGTCACGCTTGTGTTATTCAGCCCAGCATGTATAACAGGCACCACGGCCTTTCTATCTGCATAGAATTCCACGGTGATTGTTACCGGTCATGGCTCGAGAATGCTCGTGGGACGAGAAGCTAGAATCATTGGAGCACCGTGTATACGCTGCTTCGATGATTCTTGAAGTGTTTCTGTAACAAGATGTTTCGGCTAGGAGCGGAAAGATTCGTTTGTGCAGTTGTTCGTTCGTTAGTACAGGATGATTCATGGATTTTAAACGGTAGTTTAAAGTTTCGATCCAGAGTAAATGTTCAAACGAATGAAAAGTGTTATTTGAATGGTAGGTTTTATGCTTTGGGATTTCGGAGAGATACAGGGACATTAGATACCCGATTTTAGTTAGGTTATAAATGTCGCACACGCGAGGCTATGTCGAAATTTTTGTTAGGATTCTCTTGATCTAGAGGTTGATATTTGTATTAATGTTCAGACAGAGTTGGTAAAATAAAGGGAAAGGAGGAAAAAGTACGACAGCAGAAGTAGGGGACGTAAATGAAAGTGTGTAATATAGGTTCAGCTAAAGGTAACAGGCTGTCCTTACATGTAAACCTGAAATAAATCTAACAGTTTTCCTTGTTCCTTTCTGACCTATATTCGAATTCAATTTATGCATACTTTCATCGTCGCTAATATTTACTCCGCATACAAACGTTAGATTATTGCTCATCGATCCGCAAAGACAGCCGGGAATAATTCGAAAGCGTAAAAACAGGCAGTTTATCCTCGCAGTTATACGTAAGTCCCAAACGGTTCGTTTGGATTGCAGCCAAGCATCAATTTATGTGACAACGTAATTAGCCGCGGAAAAAAGTCGTCGAGCAAACGATCGTGTTAATTCGTCAGACTCAGCGAAAAGTTATTTTTATTGCCCGTCGAAATAAATCACTCCGACCGTTTAATTTGATTTAAAGATCGACGTGGAATTCAATCGCGAATCGGTCATTCCAAGTAAACGGAGTTCCAAGGCGATCGGGGAGGATGCACGCGTCGTTTTTTTTTTTTTGGCCCGGCTCGAACGAGGAATGTGAGATACATTCGGGGAAGGGATGATTGACCATTACAGCCGAACAATTAGCTGTGCGTGAAGTTACGCATATGTAATGATATGTATTGATTTTTTTTAATATCGATGCATACAATATATCAGAAACGTAAAATATCGGTATTTTCGGTTGCACCTTCGCCCTATATAACCCTACATAAATCCTACCCATATAGAAACCCATAAAATACCGGTATTTATTTCGGGTTTCGGTAATATATCGATTTCGGTATAGCTTTGATACCATAATACCGGTATCAAAATCATACCGGTTTAAGTCCCTGCAATATATCGGATAGAAAGTATCGATATTAATGCATATCGAATACGATATTAGTAAAAAAGAAACAAAACAAATCAATAAGAAAATCACTCCTTTTTTGAATTATATATAATCAAGTAGAACACTCGTTGTCATATTATATATTTATATAACTGTGTTTACTTTTTTTTGGTATTAATATATAATAGTTCTAAGATCTATACGTTCGTTTACTTTAGAAATTTAGAATTTTAGTATAGAATAATTCTAAGATCTATACGTTCGTATCAAAGGGCAATATCGACCCGCGGCGTATCGATACATGGATATATCATTACCTAAAATATCGATATTGATGAACCAATATATCATCTGCATGCATCGAAATTTTATCGAGCATCGTTGACCACTACCACCATCGTTTTTTTTTCCTTTCCTGACAAGCAAGACTGATCCAAGGATAGTAATTTAAAATTTTCTATGCCTCATCCGTCAACTATGACAAAGTGGCTTAGCAAGCGAACGGCGAATTTCTAAGCGGACGATGCGAAAAACTAGGTGTCTAATTCAGACGCATACGGAACGATTGTATAAGAATGTGTAATGTCCAAATGCGAGTGCTTTTTTACAGAGTCCACTTTTTCTTCGGCTGTAATGACGGGTCGGCATTTAATTTCGGGAACGCCTCGTAAATTACAAGGCGCGCGGCGTCGACATCGTTGCAGGTGAATCGTCGGCGCGCGATGAATTGGATGCCCGTCGGAGCGCAGAACGCCGGAAATCGAAAGTACGTCAGGCGTTCCGTGGCACGAGATACATACCTATATCTGCGCGCAACACCTTTCTCTCCCGTCATTTTTAGCGGTCGTGCCGGGTAGACAAAGGAGGCGACAGGTTATGTCGGTGCGCCCACCGTGGTGGTCCGCAAGCCAGACGAGCGTATTATGGACGTCGACGGGTGTTTGTGCAACATTCAAACACGGAAATAACAGACCGACAGGGAGGAGCGTGTATGTCAGCGTTGCCAGATTTTTTATCAGATTCTTGTAACCACAGTTGTCTAAAATCGCTACAATAATGTTGTAATAAAAATCTTGAATGTACTGTTAATACGGAATTTTCATATTAACCCTTTCGATGTTCATGTCGAGTATGCTCGTCGTGAAAAGATGGCATGTTTCTGTTTAATGACGAGTATACTCAAACAAAAAAATTTGCATTTGTTATTTAAAGTAAAGTTTAGGTAAAACAAAAATTATATTCGTGATTTTAATATATTTTAGAATATTTTAAGACAATAAAAACAGACAAAGAAAGAAATATGCGACAGTATACGTACGAAAACTGTTTGATAGAACAGTGACTTGTTTTTCGACAATAGATGGGCGTTGAAGCCGCAAAAGTAATTTTGCCATTTTATTAGAATTCATTTCAATTTTTACGACATATACATTTAGTCTGTTTTTGTCGTTATAGGTTAAAAATAATTAAGCAGACGAGTGTACGTTTTCGAAATGAAATAAAACACTTCAAGGGTTAAATTATCTTTTCCAGTAGGACATATTTAAAAAAACATACGTATATAATGAATTATACACATAAAAATATATATATAAATTCAAAATGATCCACTTTACTACTTGCAATTTCTTCGAAAAATTCATCGCAATTTTAATACAAAAGTCATCCGTATTGCGACAAATCGCCCAATCTGGCAACACTGACAAAGGAAAACGACAATTTTTTCTAACCACTCCGATATTATGCGCTAGAATCGTGCGGCCGACTGCAATCATCAACGCGAGCTGCGTATCTGGACGATCCTATGAATGAAGCCCGGATTGTACACGGTAATACCGTATGCAACAGGTCGCCTTTACGTAATTCATAAAGGATCATCGGATTTGCATTCTAATGGCACTTTTTATTCGTGAAACACGTCCATAAATATTTACGCCGCCGCGGCGATCGACGATCTCTGATTCATCCACGATGTATCATCCGTTCTTTTCGATTACTTATCGTTTGTTTATATACTGCACTCCGACACGCACAACCTAACCGTACTGCCGTCAAGATTTACCGATCCAATGTATAAGACGTTTATACGATTCTTACGTTTCCTACTAGTTGTACACTGGTGTCTTCTAGTAAAAGATACTCGAATAATATATCCTGGACTTATGGGTCCTAGCCAGGGGGGGGGAGGGGCTGGATGGAAAGAAGTCGCTTTTGCAGTACTGCAGAAGTAAAAAATTGAATTTATCCCCCTCCCCTCCTAGAAGAAAAAAATTGGATTTTGCCCATCTCTTTAAAAAAAAAAAAAATTATATTGCCCCCCACCCCAACTGATAACTTGGCAACGCCCATGGCTGGTGTCCATTTGGTATCATTATGGGAATGACATATTTACATTTTTGTGTGATTTTGTTCATATATGTTTTTCTAGGAATATTATTAAAGTATAGTATACAGTGAAATGATAAAGTGTAACTGAACAGAATTTATCATCCGTTATGAATAGCACTGTAGCAGTATCTCATGCGCTCTGTAAAAATGACAAAAATGTCCAATACACACATTTTTATTATATATTATAATATATGATATGATCGACAGTATGGACACACGGATATTAATGGACCCTTATGTTCTGAAAGTTAACAAGTGCTGTAAAAAGTCCTAACACTATTCAAGCATGAACTACCGAACTCCAGCAACAGGTGAAGGTCTACCAAGTCAGAGACCAATAAGAACAAGAAGCAGAATAACAAGAAAAATCTAACATTGTATGTCCAGTAATCATTTCTTCATTGCCATTTTTCCTCGTTATTCCACGCTTGATTAACACGCGTTCCCCCGCGGGCAACCTCAATAAATCTGTTATATTAATTAATCCCGACACTCCATTAATCACGCGGCCGCGATTAGCAAAGCAATGGAAACGCGGGAAACTTCGACTCTCTAAATACCGGACCTCTAATTAAATCGCCTCTCGCGGAGCCGTATCCTCCGTACATCCCTCCCCCCCGTCCCTCCCTAGACACGTTTGAATCACGATCTCCCCGTCGAATAATCCCTGCCGCTAGAGATTAGGCGATAGAAGTGTCGTCGCAGTGTTTCACGTTCGCCATCACGTTATCATCCGATCTAACGAAACGGAAGGTCAGACGCATTAATTATCAATGAAGCGGTGGATCTATGCAAATGTCCGTGCCGGTATGCACCGACCGGGGAAGCCCCTCGAGGATGAATATACCACGGAAACGGGCGCTATACTATTAAAGGGAGAGAGAGAATCATCGTTCTCGCGTGGGAGCTATTAATATTTTCAGCAACCGTGTATCATTAGGCGTTGCCAACGTCCGGATAAGAGATCCAATGTCCTTGGCACAGCGATATAGTACTGTTATAAAAGGCAAAACTAATGTTCCCTGGGAAGGAGGGGGGGGGGGCTAAGCCATTGGCTGCCCGATTGAAATGCAAATGACGGGACGCCCGATCAGGAAAACTTTGCCGGTCCATTAATCTTCCGGCACGAAATCCACGAGTGACGGGATCGTCAGGGTTGGCGGGGGAATGACAAATCTCTGACAGGCCGCCGGCCCGTTCGTACGACTCGATCACTGCCGAAAATCCAGTCGAGATCGAACCGCACTTCCTCAGGGAATCCCGGCAGTAACGGTACTCATCATCTGGCTCCGGCTTCGAAACTTGGATGTTCGTATTCGAGCTGGAACGCGTGAAATTGAAAATAATGCTCAGGGCCGTTCCTGGCGGGGGTGCAGAAGGTGCCCCCGCAACTTGGCGACCAAACTCAGGGGCAATCGCAGATTGTTTATTCTATGGAAAATGTGGATTAGTAAGGATAATAATCAAAAGTTTTCCGATGATTATGAAAATTTTCGACCAACAGAATTTAATCAAATTGATTGTAGATGTAATCTTTGTAACAGTAGTCCTATACGAGAAGGAACTATCTTTATGGACAGCCCAAAATAGCATATGTCATCATCCATAACATGATTATTACAAACATTATGTGTTAGTTTCGTATTTATACGTGGTATAAAATATTTATTTTAAGTAAAACCATTCATTTATTAAGGATCTTTGTTTCATTTTATGAAAATAAAAATTAAAAAATATATATAAGTGAGGGGCTGAAAACCTTTCCATCTTGCCATGAATGCTCCGGAGTGGACTCGAGTATCTCGCACTCATCGAGACATCACTGTATTAGAGTTTGTTTATTAATGATGGCGTATTAATGGATGCTGGCCAACAGTAACGAATATTCTCAAAGAAATATTTGTGTTTAGTTTCTTTAGAAATAGATGATGAATTTGGTAAAATATAGTGGATTACTCATTGGTACATCTAATATATTAAAAACTTAAACGTTCCCCATTAATCAAAGTAAAAACAGATGTAGCAATAGCTTGAATTTGAAACTAACGTACGTATTAAGGTTTTCTTTACTAAATAGTATATGGTTACCGAGAAATATCTTTGTCCTTGGAACATAGTCGATTAATCGTACACAAATTGAAAAAAGAGAATTCTATCCAGACGTCCTCTATTTTACGGTGAAATTTCTTATATAACCGAAAATACCGGACACTTTCTTTTTCTTCGTACAACTTGTCCTTTTTTTTTGTGATAAGTTTCCGTACCGTTTTACGTGCACAAGCAAAGACGCAGATGAATAAACAAATACGGTGCAGTTGTAGCTAAAGTCAAGAGGAATAAAAATATTTTCATAATAATGTTTCTGTTTGTACTTCGTTGTATTTCTTGTGCTCGTCATATTGGACTTAAAAAATGGTCCCCTTTCCCCTTAGTGGCAAGTTATCTTTTACTTTACAGTGAGATTCCTTATGTAATGATATTTACTGTTCAGTATATGTCGTTCCTCTGCATACATTAGTTTGTGTTAGACCTTCGCCTCATTTTTTCTGAAAGCATAGAAATAGCATTTCTTTTTTACTTTTTTAACCAAATTTGCTACGCCTCGTTTCCTATATTATCTATAGACTTCCATTTATCTAATTTAAAGAAACATCATCTTGGACATAAAATTTTTTTGTTAATTCTGATCAATGGACAATTTGCTAAATTCTCCTGATTGGGTTAGTGAATTATACTGTGCGCCTAACGTAATCGTTCAGATAAAACCTGACTCGTAACAAATTACACTTTGTCTACGACAATGCAAATATTATGGAAATTAAAAGTGATAACAGTGAGAGAACGTGCGCGATAAGCAATGTTTCGTTCAATCTTGAACACTCAGTTATCTGTCATTAGAAAAAATTTGTAAAAAGGGTATCAATAAAAGTATAAAAATTGTCCGTTTCATTCACCCGTAAAGCGCCAAAATACCACAGACCATATGTATTGTATAGAAGTCTGTGCAAAATACAGTAAATCCTCGATGAGTGTTCGAAGGCTTCTCGCCACTGACAAGGAGATGTCAACAGGTGTAACGCTGATTTTCTAATGAGATTTAGCACAATGATAGAGCTTGGAATTCCGAAGCCAATGATATTTGTTTTAGCCACATACGAATATTAGTTTATAAAATATTTAATGTCCACTGTCGAGAAGCCTTCGAAGACTTACTGTACTCTCTATGCATAAAAACATATGAAAAAAAACCATGAATTCATTTGTAACTAAGATGCAGGATCGTACATCATACATAATCAGGCAACCTACACTAAAAATCACTGTCAAAATCATTTTAGTCAGGTTTGAACGAAAAAATATCATCCCACAAAAAACTGCCGTTACCCAATTAATTTAAAGCCATTCCTTCGTGTCAAGCAATCAAGAAATGCAATAAACGAACCAAAAGAATATTATATTTAAAAAAAACAATTTTAGTGGATTTGACGGTTTAGAATGCTATTTTCGTGACAGGAAGACGGAGCAAAAAAGACTCCCAAAAAGTTTAGTCGGATAGATGATCGAAGCGTGATGATCTAGGCTGTTGCTCCGCCATTATGGAAGCTCGCCCGCGGCAAAATAAATTATACATATCTTTTCGGCGGGCAAGTGTCAACAAAAAAAAGTCCGTCAGCGCCGCGAGATACGTGCGTCTTCGTTAATAATTTAAGAATGTTCCTTTTATTCCCGCAATCGTATTTCCAGTCTCGTCTGGCATTTAAGTTACCCAGTGCTCGTAATATTAAGTTGATGCACATGAATTCGTTGAATTTCGTAATGTAATAAGTAAACGAATGATGAAAATGAGTAATGCTTTATTTTAAAACTATTCAGTAAAGTTTACTTTAATTCATCATTTAACTTTACCTTTAATTAAATTCAGAGTTTTATAATTAAATTTACCAACAAGTAATCCCAGTTTAAATTCACAACATGTTGCCGCTCTGATCATCTTTCGAAATGGCGGCGATTATCGAGGAATGATAAGGAGTATTATTAAACCAACAGTCTTTCGATATCTTTAAAGATAAGTATTGTTCCTGACTAAAAATCGTGGATTGTCAATTGATATACCTAACAAATGATAAACAACAAGATTAAAATTAACGAAAACTGTACATTTAACCATTGTGCACTGTTTGAGTCAATCCGATCCGAACTCAGACACCAACTTTTTCATTATATTCTTCATCACATGAGCTCAATTTTATCTTAGACCAAGTTTAATTCAAAGAATAGCAATGCAACAGTTTATTGAATAGTGCACGAGGGTTAAACAAATCGAAACTCTTATACTCTTAACTCTTTATAGCACGGTGGTATGAAAAACATACATTTTCAACTGAATATAGAAATGTTGCATGTGCAAAAAAAAAAAAGAAATAATTATTAGACTTAAGTGAATTCACAGAATCGGTCGCTTTGTTACGATCATTTTCCAGCGAACGGAATCATCGGGCTCGTCTGGCGCACAAATCTCGCGGCGGGATCGGATTTCCAGAAGCTTCCGGTATCCGGGGGCCGCCGCTTACTTGAAAACTCGCCCACATAACGGAAGAGAAAAAAAAAAAAAGAAGAACGAGCGAGAAAAAAGACAGTAATGTTTTTTTTCCCGTTGTATTACGAAACCCGCGCGCAGCTTAATAAGCGTGTATCGCGCGAGATCCGTGCAAGACCCCCCCTCTGCCCGTCGCCCATTTAGAATCGCTATAAACATTGCTCCGCTCATGATTACAAAATAGCGTACATCCGACGCTGGATGCATCCAACCACAGCTGGTTGCGCAACCACCGCCGGCCGCAATTTGTACTTATTAAAACTCGATAAATTTCTGGCTGTTGCCGGCATTGAAGTCTCTCCCGTCTGTTGCAGACGCAGATGCATGCGCCGCAATTGGCAGACGTTCACCCGGTGAAACGTTGTTTCTTTATGCAAAATTTACGAATAACGATAAACTCGTTGGAAACTTATCTGTTTGGGCTGCGAGTATTTATTGAAATTGATATTACAGTAGAGCCTCCCGTATCCGAACTTATAGGAAAACATAAGTGTTTGGATACTAGAAAAATTACTTTTACGATATTAAACTTCTTTATATAAATTCGTTAATAACAATGAATTTTTCGGAAACTTATCTCCGGGCTACAAGTGTTTATTGAAATTTATATTACAGTAGAGCCTTCCGTATCAGAACTTATAGGGAGACATAAGTGTTCGGATAATAGAGAAATTACTTTTCTGATGCTAAACTTTTTCTTTATAGAAATTCGTTAATAAGAATAATGTGCAACTCAATCAATTTTTCAGAAACTTATCTCTGGACTACGAGTGTTTATTGAAATTGATATTACAGTACAGCCTTCCGTATTAGAACTAATAGGGAGACATAAGTGTTCGGATAATAGAGAAATCACTTTTCTGATACTAAATTTCATTTGTCTTAATAGGTATCAAGAAAATTGACAGATTTTTTAAATATTTATGGATCCCATACCTTTTTTGCAACTATTGGTATGACAAAAGTTTTTCAGCATAAGCAATTGTGTTGAATTTGATTGAATACAAATACAGTATATGTATATTTTGTGTAAACACTACATTTTTACAAGGGGAGACATATTGAAACAGAGGATAACAGAACGTTCCAATATTACGGTATTCGGATAATGGATGTTCGGATAAGGGAGGCTCTATTATATTAGTAAGTTTTTTTATAAAAACTGGTGTTATTATTTGTACCAATAAGAAATTCAGTATCTGTGTTGTTTTAACTTAACAGTATTCATTCTGGTTTTCAAATGTCTTAAATTTGAAGTTAGTTTATTAAGAACAACGATATTATATATTTGTTGATACACTTGATAAACACAAATATATATACGTTCGGTGAAAAATGAAATAAAGAAATCCACTTGTCTCGAATGGTCCAGTCAATATAAACAGCCTGTAAAAGATACAATAAAAACCTTGAACGAAGATTTTACACACTGATCACGTTCAACTTTCGAAAACCTTTAATACAGAAACAAATTTCCGTTTAATTCCTCTTTACTATCGGGCAGTCGAATAAACAGGACGAATTTATTAAACACCCCAAATGCTACGGTACTCAAAGTATAATTCCCAGGGATTATTTCCTTTCACGACGTTTTACAGAAACGGATAAACTCGTCGACGTTCAATTCAACCCGCATACACGACGGTGCATCGAAAACAAATGAAACGAAACGTTTAATTTTAATCCAAGGCCGTGCACAAATTCATAATTACGATCCAATGTCAATATTGACCGAAGGCATGACGTTTATTTTTTTCTCTCTCTTTCTTTCACGAAGTACGCAAACAGACCTTTGTTTACTTTACGAAGGTGAGCACACCTTAATTCCTCACCGCCGAAAACATTTATTCCGTTAATTTATGGAAGCGTCCGTGAACAAAAAAAAGAGAGAAAAAAAAAGGAACCGAAAACAAAACAAATAACGGCCGCGACATGAATCACGGGGTTCTGTTGGCGTGAAATAATGAACGCGAATGAAATTTACTACCGACGATCAATTGTGTCGAAGTGTCGGGCGGTGATTCAAACGCGGGGACACGGATAAATTATAGACGCAGGATAATTATTGCGGAAGAAATAAATTTCGTTCGTGATCTCGTACATTTCGTGACTGTTATCGCCCGGACCGTATTGACGCGCGAGTATGAAGATATCAACATTTTTGGCGTGCTTTACGCCGTTTGCGTCATTAATAATGACTCATTATCTCTCGTGTTTGTCGTACACACGAACGACATTACCGATTCTGTCTCTGTTCACATATCGCGTGACAAATGTTCGGGAAGAAAGTAAACGTTAAAATAACGACTCGGTAATTACGATCGTCGACACATATGGAAAAAGTAAAATTGTTAAAGGAAAGAGAAAATGTAGATAGTTGGGGCACATATCGATTCCTTACTTCAAACAGTGAAAATCTATTATTTAGTACCTAAGTTTTTCTCTCAAATTGATCAAAATGATAGGATTGGGTAAATTGCAACAGATTTTCAATGTTTTGTTAAAAATCTGTTTTGAGTTCGTTTTTAGAAATCAAACGTAGATTGTGGATGTACATTTGTATATTCTGTAGTAATTTATTCCCTCCACAAACACTCAATACGACAATTTTCTATCATTCTAATTCTTAAAGTTTAATCCATTAAATCGAGACTAGGGTGAACCAACCAGTGAATGAACGAATTGTTGAATTTATGAACGTTTGAGATTAATACTTAAATATATTTATTTATAACAACAAAACAGCTGTCAAAATTGCAGTTACTTTTTCTTGAAATTTTTATAAAAATAATTACTTATTCTATCGTACTTTTAAAAAAAATTATTTATAAAGTGCAAAACATGTAAAAGCTCAGTAAATGACTGCTACATTTCTGAAATATTTTTAATAAGAATTGTACTCATTTTTTAGCCTAATGGTCGTTCATTGGTATGCAGTCAATTACTGGTTGGTTTACCCTATCGAAAAACTAATAAACTGTAAAAATTGAATGATGTATGTACTCTTTACGCTGGAATTCTATTCTGAAAATTACATAAATATTCTGTGATTGATATAATTACTCCAGAAGTTGTTAATAACAAGCTGTATCGAAGTATAAAATTTTTATCTACAATTTTCAAACGTAAACACACGTGTGAGGTACGTACGCTGTTTGCGCGTTAGTTACACCCGTTAAACGATCAAATGTGATAATGCAAATGAGACGCACGATTGTCATAAATGTACATTCGTAACATCTTTATACGTAATTGTTGAAAAAGAACAAATTTAAACTGTTATTGACGTCTCAATTTTAAACGGACGGGTTGGCCGCCAGTTTGTCGCGCTAAACTACGATCAACGCATAAAATTTCAATCTACGTGTCGAATGTCGAAATCGAATGTTTTTCTGTCACGAAAAAAATAAGCAGTTATATACATGCATGTATGGTTTTCGTAATTTTCCATCACGTTATTCAGTAGTAAAAAACGTTATTTATGTAGGACAAATTGAAGATCCCAATAATGGGGTTAATGAGCTGAAAACACCGACGACGAAGTTCTAATAACGGAAACGGAAAAATACAGAGTTTCACCAGGTGGTTTCAGCAATCGTCCATTTCACGTCCAGATATTTGTTTAACTTGAAACAACTTTCAACCTGCCAGAGGCGTTTCGAGCGTTTCGCCGCGACAATAAACAGAAGGTTAGTTAATCCACGTTAAATACTACAGACGATTTTCTGGAGTCTATAAGAAGGTGACTCAGCGATATTAAATATTTACATTAAACTGAAGCGACTTTGGAGGAACAATCTTCTCGGAAGAGATTCGTCTTCGCACTCATCGCGATTCAAGTTGATTACACACACACACACATTAATTTTTCGACCTTGCAGAATTGACGGTTGCTTACGAATTATAATTTATACGAAAGTGTTAAAAAATTGTTAAAGTGTCCCAATTAATTTGCATGAAATAATTACATAAGATGCAGTTTTGGAAAGATGACAGAAGGAAAATTGTGTTGCATTATTTGATATTTACCAATTGACCGGAAGACGACAAGGAAATACGACGTCACGAACTTCTGATTAACACTGACGTAACATTATAATGCAATATTAATTGTTAATTGTATTGCTAATAAGAACACAACTTTCTGTTTTTAATAAGTTGATTCTTTATAAAATTTCCACTGTACGTTCGTCAACACTACGAAACTGATTTTGATGTCAAAAAATATGTCTAGCTGTGAATTGAACAGAACAAGTGACACAAAGCCAAACAGAAGATTGTATGAAAGTCATGCGACTTTGAATTACATATTACAACTAATTAGACAATAATATTTCCGTGTTAGCATTGTACAAGGAATTTTTACAGATTGTGCTGATACGTAAATTGAACAATGAATGAGTCAGTACGGTATTTAAATAAAACAAAACTGTCAAACATTGTCAACTGTAGAACACTTAGAAAGTGTTTCTTTCTGAATAGTATTGAATCAATAAAATAAGTACTGGTCATAGCATCTTTTCAAAAGTAATAAAATGTTGAAAAAATTAGAATGTTGCTGCTGATTGTCCATCATGAAAAATCTATAAACATTGTAGTGTTATTAAATTGTATAAAATAATTCTTGATTAAACCAACATTCGGAGGTAGGAACACATACATATAGAAACCTAAGCAGAGTGTGACAGCAAAGTGTCAACCATACAATATCCAGAAATTTTTTCGACAAATGGTATAATAAGTATTCCATTAAACTGTACCATAAAGTCTTGATTATCATTATTTTTAATGACACAGAAATCAAAATCGACTGCAACCACGTTTAACTACAGAATGCCTGAAATCAATCTCAATTGATCATTCCAAAATTATTTAAAAATTACCAAAAAAATATTTTGTTGTATTTCTGTGTGCATTGGATGATATATAAATGATTCACAAGAACATTTCAACATTTTGTAACCGTCTAATCAATTTTGCATTCGTTGCCAGTTGAAAACTTTTTTTTATCACAATTATATATAATTGTTCGTCATTATACGTAATAAAACCCACTTTTTCTTACCTTTGACCCTCTTGACATATTTAACAAAAATTACAGTTTTGTTAGTTTCTATTGTATCTGTAACAATACTCAACACTCGAATTCCATCAAATGAATGAGACAAAGAACCAATAATGTTTTATTTTGCCGGTAAGCTTTTAAATGCAAATTCAACTTTCGGTCATGCCGCCTATACAAGACTAGAAGAAACTATTACACACTCACAGATATGAAAAAATACACGATATTAACATGTATTTCGTAATTGAGAGTACATAGCAACATGGCAATAGTTGTAACGAAAGGGTTAACAAAAATGTTCATAGGAGAGAGATAAATGTAAATAAAATCAAGTAAACGACAGGTATGAATTATTAACTATACAAATACCTGGAAACTGATCAATCTTAACGAGCCATAGAATAAATTCTCGGCAACAAGCAATATTAGACAGAAAAAGAGAAACATGTTCAAGTAACTGGCTATGAATTATTAACTACATAACATCCAGATAACTGATTAATGTTATTGAACCAGACGCGGTGAATTCTCGGTAACACCGGTACTCGGAAGAGCCATAGAGAAATAGTATAGAAAACAGGCATGAATTATTAACTGTTAATCTCGAGAAAGTGATTTTTCAATGTTACACTATCCCACCCCTTCTCCCTCCGCCAATGGAATTTCATTTCTCACGGCCGTACTGCGCCTCGTAACGCAACAGTGAATGTCACCGTGTATAAATAAACCAATAAATACGATTATTACGGACTGCATGCGCGCACACATACACACAACCGACAGTTGCACACCCGCCACTAATCGCCGGCGTGCGCGCGCGCTAGTGAAATGAAAAATTAAAGGTCAGCCAGGGAGTGGAAAGCCGGCTTTGATCGGACCCAGGTAAATATACGCACGCACGTGCGCGCCACGTGAAACGTGAAAACACACAACTACTCACCTGGAGAGGGGATCGACGAACAGAGCGACGATTATCACGGCGACGATTACACAAGTCAGATAGATCGCTGAAATTTCGTAGATCTCGGACTCCGGCGGTCGTTCCAGGTTGTCGTGACCTCCGTTCCCAAGGACGCAGAAATCGGCGCCGCAGAGCTTCACTTTGTTGAAGCTGGTGCTGCTGTTCCCGCCGCCGCTGCCGAACTCTCCCTCGCTTAGCACTGCGTGGAATTCAAAGAGAACGATCGTGGTTCGATTAAAAACGAAACTTAACGATTCGATTGGAATCGAGACGAAATGGTTCGATTGAAAACTAAACGGAACGGTTCGATTCATGGGGTGGCCAGAAGGGGCCTTACAAGGAAACGACCACCCCAACTGTCCGATGTCGATTTTAACGGGGTTTTAATGTTATCGCGGGTCTTAAGTTATGATATAAGCATGTAGACATACAGGGTGAGTCACCTAACGTTTGCACCTCAAATATCTTTGTTGTTTTTAAAGACACGTCAAATGTCTTAAGGACAACGTTAAATGGCTCAATGGGGCTCACACGATACCAACAAATTTTTGTTTTTATGTCGTTTTTTTAGAGATATCAAGGTCACCTTCATTTTTTAAAATGGAATCACTCTTTTTTAAACACCTACGATGGTAGTCGAATTTCATTAGGAATTCAGTGACTATAATTATTCGAGGTCATTCAAGGTCACGGAAAAAAGAGTGGTTTCGTTTAAAAAAAATGAAGGTGATCTTGATATCTCTAAAAAAATGACAAAAACAACAATTTTTTTACATCCTGTGAGCCCATTGAACCATTCAATTTTGTCCTTAAGAGATTTGATGTATCTTTAAAAACAACAAAGATATTTGAGGTGAAAACGTTAGGCGACTCACCCTGTATATGCAAATCAACAGAACAAAGTTAATAAAATGTAGATATATATGGACTGGTAACGCGTTAAAGTACATTGTGGTAAGTCTTGGCTCGTACGATTTCCTGTCTGCTAAGAGGACTCGAGCTCTCTTGAAATTTCACGTGTACTGGTTCGTCAATATTTAGCAATAATTTGCATGTGTTAAGGACTTGTACAAGATATTCTTTTCTAATGGATTTTTTCAACAAAATTTCGTCTCTCTTTGCCAAAGAATGATTCGTTTTAGCAACGAGTCGGCTGCCTGGTCTACAAGTCTGTTTTGTAGCTGGTCCGCTGAAAGAACGGAATATTATGCAATACTCTTATCGGTGACGCATAGCTTGAACATTTCCATTGAAAGTATGTCCCGTAATATTTTGTTGATCTGATACCAGCCAGTTCCCGACCAGGTATTTGGAACAACATTGTAAATTAAGCCCTACTGCGCTGACACCGGTTTTCAGAATAAAGTTGAAGAGTTAGTAGCAATAGACAGGAGGGAAATAGGAAAAACTATGACTAAATTTTTACACTACTTATTGCTTGTCGCCAATATTTCCTACGATTAAAAATTTCAGAAATATGAACAGAAACTTATTTAAATAATAAATCATAAATCTCAGATAAAGAACCGAGTAACAATAAAAATATAAAGTTCAATAGGGTTTTCATTTTACATCGAACCCGACAGAACCCACAAGAAAGTGAATAAACTCGATCCCAGTCTCTCTAAATTAATCCACAAGAATTTTAATCTGTATAAATGGCCCCACTCCGCTCATTAGTCCCTTCCGTCCAGTGCTGTCGACCCTGCGATTTCAAAATATCCCGCGCAATTAATTCTGTTCGAACAGGAAATACATTTTACAACGTCGTCGACTATCGTTCACGAAACGTCCAAGAAACCACAGAAGGAAATATATCAACGGATTGTTTTCCATAAAAAAAAGAAAACAAAGGAAAGAAGAATCACGCTGAAATTGCTTTAGCAGGCGACGAGCCGCCTCTCTCTTTTTGCCCCATCGTTATTCGCGGACGATCCCATTTTTCAAATATGCAAATGGCGGCGGTCACCGAGTACACATCGCGCCGTCGCCAACACGAATCCGTATCGGTTATTCTGGAATCCCAAACACGTTGACCAATCCGTGTGTACACGCGGTCATCGGACAGCGCGAACGACAGGAAACTTTCACCGGAGCGTCGTTGATAATATCGTAGTATGTATGTTTACAATGTTCTTTCCCACCCATTCGTTTCCGATTGTCCACGAGTCCTACTTATCGGGACATAATTATATTCGACTTGTTACCTACCGCGAATACACGGGGGCCGTCCCCCCCCTCACCATTCGTGTGTGTGTGTTTGCGTCCTGTCTTGTGTGCCTGGCACGCAATTCTCCCCGGCCCGGCGGAGTCGAGACATTTAAATCGCGCGCCGTTAAAATAGTTCGACGACTTCCTCGAGGTTGGCGCCTGGCAGACCACGTGAAATTGTTACGTTGACAGGCGCCACGACGGGGAAATGTAAACACCGACATTAACTCGCTAAAATGTTATTCAATCGAACATTCATTTGTACACTGACGTGGAAACGCGGCTTCCGCTAGGGGAAAAAGTGTCGTAGGGAAATGGCCTCCTATCACTTGATCTCTGGAGTTACTGAAATTTATATCAAATTAACATTTATTCGAATATTTATTTCATTACTTGAAGTAAATTTACGAAGTGGTAGGAGGTCCTTATCCCTACGCCACTTTTTCCCCTAGCGAAGGCAGAGTTTGCTCATGAGGGTAAAAAATAGTCAGATAATTGTACAATTATTCAAAGTTATTACATTAATTATGGAAATTATTCCATATTATGTTTCAATTACACGACTTTTTTTTTAACTATTCATTACGCTAATTCAGTTTTGGCTAAGTACCATGTTGACGATGTACACTTACAGGCATTAAGTTAGTATCTTTAATAAGACTCGTTATCATGAGTTACGCCATACCACTTCTATTGCCGACTAAATTATACAACACATTAAATACTTCAACGCTATTACAGTAAAACATTACTGTAATGGAGCTGAATAGGGTGTTACGTCTATTTTTCCGAATATTTCCAGCTCATTAATGCGAACAATCTAAAAAACAGAATTCTCCGTGAATTTAAGAAAACGCAACGTTCTAAAAATTGAACGATCCTTTAACAATTAATTGATACAGTGGTAAAATGTCATGAAAAGATAATTAAGACGCAACACGAAAGAAATCGAGGGGCCGTTCTTCTATGATTAAAACTTTAAACCAAGGCACGTCAGAATGAGAACACTTTCGCTCAATTAACCACTCGATCATTTTGTAATTTCATAAATTACAGCTACTTTTTACCCAGTGCTTTGCGAAAAGACGAATAAATTACATACTTCTTCCACCCGTCTATTTACTACAGATATCGAACACTAATTATTACAACATAATATTATATTCTTCGGTACATGGAATCAATTCGATTTGTATTTATTATATATGCAAAGTAAATACTATCATCATCAAGAACGCGAACTTTCATCTCTCTCTATTCCACGACGAGTTTTTCAAGACCTTCTTTCAAGGGTGTAGCTAGAGAAGCAAGGACCCCCCCCCCCTCCGCCCTTCCCAGAATTACAAAATTCTTTCATAATATTTAATATTTCAGTATAATTTGAAACCCGACCAACAGTCTCTATTAACAGAACGCATACATTTTCATCGATTTATGCCCCCAAAAACAAAATAAAGTGTGTCTGGCTACATACTGCCTTTTTCACTGTGGCAGTCGATGTATTAACATTCCCCCCGCACCTCCCCGACTGATAACCAGGCTACGCCCATGTCGATATGTTGATGGTATCGGTTTATCCCTATCGAGGAATGCAGGAAGTACGATCGTCGCCCGCGACAGGTGTCGTCCGAGTCGAGAAAGAAGAACCGGACGTTGCGCCGCCGGAGGATTGGCTCCCATCGCGAGATCGAGGGATCTGAACGGTAGAAAACGGTTAAAACGCGTGTTAACCGCCGCACGGTATCGGGGGGAATGCGTACGAGGTGGTACGGAAACCGACTATCACGGGTTTATACCGGATAAATCTTGTTTCTTCCCGCGTGTCGAAGCGTTCTCCGTCGCGGTCGCACCTCCGCCAGAATGCCCGCGCGATGTTGCTCGGTCTTTCTTCGGCGTTTGTCAGTCAGACACACGCTAGGAACCTAACAACCGTCCACGAGGAGCCTGCATCGAGTGTTATATAGGGTGAATTCGAAGTTCTGCAAGGATATATCGTTAACACGTGGAACAACTAGGGGAGACCAGGGCTAGTTGTCACATTTCGTATAATTTCGTTACTAAATGTCGGATAAAATTCTAAATACGAATAAAATTCTGCTCAACTCCGGTTAAAATGTATTATATTAATGAAAAAGAACTTTGCATACATTTTCCTCCGATACAAATAGGTATCCATACTTTTGATACGACACTAAGTAGATATGGATACTTTTGGTGTGACACTAAGTGTAGATATAGATACTCCGATGCGACAGTAAGTAGATATGGATACTTTTGATGTGACACTAAGTAGATATAGATACTTTTGATGTGACACTAAGTGCGGGCAATGTCCCTATTTTTAATCATGTAAGAATTCTGTTGTCGTAGAAATTGATTTTTATTATTTATTTATGCAACAGTCAACGAAAAAACGTATTAGATATAGAAGTTTTAAAAACATTTTAACTTAATAATAGTTCATTTAATACGAAGTATAACATGTCCCTATTTCTGCTCAGTAAAAATGAAAATGCTCGCATTTCTGCTCACGAGCGTGTCCCTATTTCTGCTCACCGAAAATTGGAAATGTCAAAACCGAACTTTAGCGAACAATATTAAAGATTGCGTAAGTTTTTCTTAGTAAAAACGGAGCGTCCACCTGTAGCTCACGATTTCAACGGAACCGCTCAATCACATTTCTTTACGACGGACGCAGTTATTAAATTTATTTCTATAAAAATGCTGCCATCTATTGAACAGCAAGCTGTAGCATTTTGTACGGAAATACTGAACGAATTTAAATAATGTTTTGTATAACTAATTTATTATTTACCTTCTTACATTCAATAACAAATATACGTACTGAGCAGAAATCGGGACGTAATTAGAAATAGGGACATTGACCTTAGTATCGATACTTTTTTTCAATACAACTTATAAATAAAACTATCGATACCTTGATGGCATCGGTTTATCCCTAATAGAATCTGTCCATGATTCTCACCTAATGTCTTCGAATCCACCCGGTATATGCCGCGGTTTATTGCTGATCTCGGCAGGGATAGGACCGAATGTTTGGCCCGACTGTCTGACCACGTACGACGTTATTACCTCTATATGCATGTTTCTGTCGCAACAGAGTGTTTACAAAAAAAGAAAACGGCGTGAAACACGTTGTGTGATCGCGGGATCGTATGATAATCCATGCTCCTCACTTCGACTAGGCCGAATATCGCTGCCAAATTTATGACGCGCACGACGATATTGACACCGATCGGACGTCCTCGAGAGGGACGCACACTCTTCTAGGAACGGCTATTTACACTCTAGAGACGACCAGGCCCATCTTGAATACATTCAGATTCGTCGTCGGGTTACTTGCTACGAACTGTTGCCCCCGGGGGACATTTGCATTTTAAATCACCATCCTTAGGGATCCCCCTTTCGACCCACGTGGTGTTCAACCGTGTCCCAGATTAATTTATCGACCGAACGTAACCCAAGAATTAGGGAATGATTTGCGTTCTGTGGAATATCTGTTTCCGAGGAGTGAAATAAGAAGCCCTTAAGTTTTCTTAGAACCGTGTCGTTAATCGTGTTCTCGTGGTTTCGATCGAGATTATATCGTCTGAGCTTCGTACACGATGCTCGTCGGGTCTTTTTGTGAAATTATTGCCGGGAAATGAAACGAAAATATTGTGTCGTATAACTATAGATTCATTGTTTTTAACTTTGTTAGGGTTGTACAAGTACTCTGTAGTTCTTTAGACAAGTTCAAAATTTTGCTAGATTACTGTGAACAAATAAATAGTGAATTCTGCTTTTGGAAATAAAATACAAGAGAATTCTGCTTTTCATAGTAAAATAAAAGAGAATTCTACTTTTAGAAATAAAATAAAAGAGAATTCTGTTTTTGGAAGCCAAATTAAAGAGAATTCTGTTTTTGGAAGCCAAATTAAAGAGAATTCTGCTTTTGGAAATCAAATCAAAGAGAATTCTGTTTTTGAAATTCAAATAAAAGAGAATTCTACTTTTGGAAGTAAAATAAACGAAAATTCTGCTTTTGAAAGTCAAATAAAAGGGGATCCTGCCTCTAGAAGTAAAATAAAAGAGAATTCTACTTTTAGAAATAAAATAAAAGAGAATTCTGTTTTTGGAAGCCAAATTAAAGAGAATTCTGTTTTTGGAAGCCAAATTAAAGAGAATTCTGCTTTTGGAAATCAAATCAAAGAGAATTCTGTTTTTGAAATTCAAATAAAAGAGAATTCTACTTTTGGAAGTAAAATAAACGAAAATTCTGCTTTTGAAATTCAAATAAAAGAGAATTCTACTTTTAGAAATAAAATAAAAGAGAATTCTGTTTTTGAAATTCAAATAAAAGAGAATTCTACTTTTGGAAGTAAAATAAACGAGAATTCTGCTTTTGAAAGTCAAATAAAAGGGAATCCTGCCTCTAGAAGTAAAGTAAAAGAGAATTCTACTTTTCGAAATAAAATAAAAGAGAATTCTGCTTCTAGAAATAAAATAAAACAGAATTCTGCTTCTGGAATTAAAAGAATTGTCGAATTCATTAAATAAATTCATAAGAAGAACAAGAAGCACGGCCAAAACGCTCGATTATGGCACGTGATTTGGAATATAGAACACGTGTTCTCATTGAAAGTGTTATTGAAGCGGAGGATGAAGATCTTAATCAGCGGAAACGCCTCTATTAACGTTTTGTGTTGTTTAGAAAGGAAGCATTTAGTATGCTATAAATAAATATACCGGAAAACGGCTTTTACGCGAAAGGTTATGGACGTATCGTTAAAATAAAGGAGATTTCGCTTGGACTTGGATAAACTTGGTTTATGGCCGCGCAGGAAGACTCTGTTTAGTGTAACGGTACATCTAATGAGAGCTGATTTATAATATTGATAAGTAGGCTGTAGTCAAAGAAATAGGTCCTGGAAACTTTCGCTTGGCCGACACCGTTTCGCTATATATTTACACGGAGAAAATGGACCCTAAGCGAGTCCAGGGAGACCTCGAAATCTCATTGAAAGTACACCGAACATTTTTTTCATAAAATCTTCGTTAGAGTGCACATGTAAATAAAATCGATTTGCAAATGCCCATGCAGAAAGGTCGTCTCGGTCGTAAAAGTGCTTTTATGTTCTTTGAAGTTCAGCCTTCGATTGAAGATTGGAATTTGACCGTCATCGAACAAGTACACCAAGCGTACACCATGACTATTTAACTAATGCTACCAATACGCTACTAATATGTTCGTTTTCATTTACAGAATGAAAAGTTAGTGTTCCTAAATATGTATGAAATACTGTACATGAAGATGATTCAGAACCGGTTGTTGAAGAAAGTATTTTTTTTAAACTTCATTCTTTTGTTTTTGTTCATTTTTGAGATGGCACTTTGCCACTTTGGATCTTCGTAATAAAAAAAATTACCATCTTAAGTAGGTTAATAACTGTCTCTCATTAATTAATTGACTAACACGAAGATTTTTGTATTGATATCTGTGAGCCCGGTGACGACATTCAATTAACTTATGTAAGTTAGTATTATTAATTAGTACAGCGAAAGGAAGACGTCAATAAGGAAAAAAACTGTAAAAGGAACGAGGAAAAAGTACGTTGCTACCGGAATTTGAATTCCTATCTCTCGCCTCGAACCTCTCTTCTGACGCAAATAAGCGAATATCCCAAAATGCTTCATTTTTTAAATCATTCTTTATGGCGATAATAAAACAGTAGTATCTAATATTTTAAATGAGGTGTGTATTTGATTTTTACGGGCGATTCTACGGCAAGCGGATCACTTTTGCACACAATATCTGGAATTTAGCTCAAACTGAAATATGTTATAGTCCATGTGAAAGTGGTAAAAAATAGAAAAAAAACGCATCCCTTATTTTCGACTGCTTAACAGACATACAAAGTTCCAACAAAATCAAAGGGGGACACTTCCGTTCCTTCACTTGTAAGTTTCCGTTAAACGTGTATTAAATTTCATAGATAAAACACCGATTGCAAACTTCCATAGAAACAATAAAAAACAATAACTCACCAAGGGATGAAATGAGGTTGCCCCAAAGTTCAGCGGTCTGCCATGCAAGGAAGAAGAACCCGAAGAATCGGACGACAATCGCATCGACGGGTTGATCGGTGAGCTTCGCGTACACACCACCGACCTGGGTGAGGTATGTGGCTTTCGCCGCCCACATTGGTGCCGCCCCAAGTCCCAATAAGACACCGGCCGGCACCAGGGTGTAGAATTTCGGATAGAACTGAGAGCCGATGTACGGCGCGTAACACAGCATCGACAAACATAGCGTCCATTTAACCGTGAGCCTCTTGATAACGAACGTGGGCACGAAGATGCATGATAGCACCAGAGCCGCGTATATAGCGGATAAGGACACGGTGCCCAGACCGTCACTGGCGTTTATCGAGGACTGGAGGTTCGCCGTGCCTTGGAACGCGGTGAACTGCACCATAAACGCTATCGACACGGTACTAATGTTCTTTAAGATCCGCCATTTCTCGCCGCGTGAAAGCTTGAACTTCCGGGACTGGGTGTCGTCGTCCGTGGACGACAACTGCGGTGGTTTCTGGGGCTCGGGAGGTATACCGTCGGTACCGTCGTCTTTGTAACCCTCGTTCCTATAACCGACTCCACTCACGGTCACCGTGTAAACGGTCTCCTCACCGCCACCTCCGCCGCCGCCTCCGCCATCGCCGCCGCCGCCGACACTTCTGGTACCGTCGTGTTGCGAAGTTACCATTCTACGTGGATGCTACCTGCAAAAAAAAAGAAGTCACTTGGTTAGATTACTCGAATCTCTGGTTTTATAATTCTTTTAAGGATCGAGTATACCTTGACAGGTCTATGCATAAGTAATCGCCCTCCCCTCCCCCACCCCCCTCCCTGAAAATCTGTATTAATGGTGAACCACTGATACAGCATCTATTAATCGAAACATTTTGCTGTGATATCCTTGAACTTTTTCACTATTTTTACTCGCGAAAACTGAATTGTATAGTGCCGGAACGCAGTGTGCACCATTACTTCCCTAGTGGGCTCCTCGACGAAAATATAGCCGATTAAGGCCCTTTTCACCTTTAACGGCTGGAAGAAAAGGTGACACTTCAGAATTTTTTTTTAAAGAAAACAAACTAGATATGGTAAGTGAAGTTCCTGGCCTTTGATTATTATACATTCAGGTAAATATAACAAATCTTTGTTTCAATATTCTTGTATTGTAGGTGGGGCTAATCGTACTGATCCGAAATTGCACTGTATACAAACGGTGCTTGTCGTAATGTAAAAAGTTATTAACTGATTTTAAATAATCTTGTGGTATTCCTTTTGTAATTAAATCAGCTGTCGTATGACTTACTATTTAAAATGTTGAAGCATAAATTCTTTTGTTAATAATTTTGATAACAAAAGATATACACACGGCTCCTAATGACACGATCGGTTCTTTTGGGTAATAGAGATTCCAATATTCCTACCAGTAAACAATTTTCTTCCAGTATCACGCCCAGACCGGACAAGAGTGAGTCCACCAAAGATTAAAATCATCCTAGTTACAGAAAGTAATTTTCATCGTGTACAAAGACAAACTTATCGAAAATAATGGATAACAACAGAATTACACATGGCTGCTAATAACATAAGTTCTTTTGGGTAATAGATATCCCAATATTCCTGCTACTAAAGAGATTCCTTTCAATATCACGCCCAGACCGGACAAAAGTGTGTCCACCACAGATTAAAATCGTCCAAGTCACCGAAAATAATGCTCATTAACGCAAGAACAATTAACAAAAAATCAGGTGAACGGCTTCGATGTAACGAGGCCCGTTCATTGGTATGACGGTTCGCGCGAAGACCTCGTCACGAATCGCGAGTTAAGGGGAATCCTTTCTTTTATTTGGAAAGGCCTTATTGAAGCGTTCGCGAGGCACGTTCCAGTTGCGCTTGTAAATTCGTTTGTCGTCGATGTAATCGATGGGAATGCGTGACCGGGCGCACAATGCCTGCTCTTCCCCCGTCCGTGCCCCCTCTCTCTTCCCCCCTGCCGCTCATTCTCCTTTCACGAATCTTCTGATTTCATTGGCAGCGCTCCTCAAACTGCTTTCCTCCGACGTTTTGTAAACGGACAGTGGGTACGAGGCAGGAAATCTCGTCTGGACGACTAATTTCACCGGACTCGTGGAATATTGAACCGGCCCGATCATTAATGGGACAACGTTCCGAAAACATGTCGCGGCTGAAACGGTTGTTATCGTGATGACGCACAATTTGTCCAATGCAGATCTGGGCAAATTTTATTTGTAACGAAAATAAAGAACTATTTGAAATAATTTATTTCGGAACTTTATTTTCAATACTGTTATTTGACGATAAAAATATTATCGATTCATTTGTAATAATAGCAATTGCAGATACTGAATTATTTTGTTATTGTTTGTATTTCAATTGCGCCAAGACATAATACTCAAAATATGGGACAGGAAGTGTTGATTTTAAGAAATCTTTACAGCGATTGGATTTAAGTTGAACCCGCTCTTCAAAAAGCTCAGCCATGAGAGAATTGGGCTGAGGCAATATTGGCGCGAAAGGAAATAATCGTTCCACTGGTGTGGAAGATGGAATAGTGGTGTTATTCTTCAGAAAAATGTCAGTAAACCAAACTTACAATTAGACCTAGTCATCTGATATAATTTCGAAGAATAATTTCACAATTATTTCTAAGAATTATTTCAAATGATTGAAAAATAAAACAACATTTTGATGAAATATTATTTCAAATAATATCATTTCAGAAGTGCCCAGGTCTGGTCCAATGTACATGGGCGTTCGAGACAAAAATTGTAACTTCTGAATTAACTGTATATAAAAGAATATAAAGTTCTATCAACTAATTTCAGGTGATCTTGATTTTTTATCGAATAAAAAGAGTCTTGTTATACTATATCTACATATCTGATTATACTATACATTTCTTAAACATATGATATAATGCAAAGTTGTTATTTCTTTGCTAAACGTCGTAAAATGTTAAGGAAGAGTGACAAAATTGTTAAAGACATAAATAAAGTAATAAATAAACAAAAAAGGTAGAATCTCTGAATGAATTATTTATCTTTGTAGAGAAAATATTCTCGTGAAAGACATTCCAACAATTGCACGTTTCACCTTCGACGTTCCGGTGAAAACAATATAATGCTGTATGAAAAAAAAATTGCATTCTGAAACATCTAGGTACGATGTCGACTGCGTCGAGAGTAGAAAAGTGGAATCGCTTCTTTTCGTTTCAAAATATTCGACAAAAAAAAGACGTATCTCTCTAAGCGCACGTTAACGAACGCATTTCTTCGACCTAGAATGTATTCTTTTGTTTCCACTTGTGCGATACCTGAAGGAGTTAACGCTTCGCAATTGCTAGACAATGTTGCAAAGAACACAAGCTCGATAGACGATGCAAAATTTATGCAGAAACCGTAATCATATTTTACAACGATTAAATCGCGGTAGTAGCTCAATAGCCGTGTCGAGAAGCATAAATACAGTAAACCTTGGTTTCGTTACGATCGTACGTCAAGATCGAGTGGTCGCGGGGGAGGCTATTGGTCAGGAGCTAGCGATGGGACTGATACGATACATATCGATGATACTCGAATAATTCGATACCTAAGTACTCGTGTCAGTGGGAAGTATCGAAAGGTATCAAAATTTAGAATACTCGGTATCAATTTTAAATATCGCTGCCACTTGGAACAATATCAATCGATACCGATTGTATAATAACAAAGCAGAGGTATCGACACCATGAAGAGCAGAATCAAATTTTTCAAGTACCTTATGAATACAAATATTCCGAATTCGGTTGCTATAGTATTGGTATCGATATTTTCGAGAAATATTAAACTTGTATTGATTCATCCGTAAAATATCAAACGTGTATTGATACTTTCGTAGAAATATCAAATCGATACTTTCGTAGAAATATCAAATCGATAGTTTCGTAGAAGTATCGAAGGGGTATCGATTCTTTTCGATACCCGTGTCTTTAATATTACACGATACCAGACCAAAATTTACAGTTATATATACAAAACCATCAAGTACCGATGGTATCGATACAGTATCGAACCCACCACATTCCCGATTAACGCGGGAAACTTGAGCATGCACGTATTTTCCGAGCGAATTGTGTTTCCATTGTTTTCATCATCCTCCTCCTCTTTATTCTTTAATTCGCAAAGAACGAAGCCGCGGAAAAGCAAAACGAAAAAACATTGTAATCTTTCGGTTGCGTAACAACAGTATCGCCGTACCAAGCGAGCACGCGATACGAGAATTCTTCGTTTCGTTCTTCGCGGAAACACGTTCCGAAGTGAAAACATGTGAGAATTATTTCCCGCCTGGAAACGTAGGTTTTCGCGTGGCGAACGTCGAGATGACGAAATAAATTCTATTTATAATATTATTTCCGCAAAGCGCAATTTATTCTATTGATGTATCAATATTTATATATATGTACTTACGAATGACCGAAGAGGGAAATTAAGTTACGATATAGGAAGCGAGTCATTACTCTCGAGAGATCATTTTATGATGTGCACATTGATTAACGATACGTAATAAAATTTATAGACACTATTTAATGTGGTTCCGTAATGGCATCTGGAAGTTCCTACAAATCAAAATGGCGTCTGTTCTGCAGCTAACGGTATACATAATATAAAATGCGTAAATATATTCAACGATCTCCAATTGGGACTAACCGAAATATAAACGCTTTAAAATTGTAAAATTTCGCATCGATCAGCGATTGCGCGTGGAATTTTTGGCCGAAAACGGGGAGTACCGCTGATCTCAGGTGAAACGTGATATCGTGATTAAATTACGCAATAATTACGTGCGTAGCTGAGACATCCAATTAAGTTCGATCGAGGTAATCAAAAATTGAAATTATACAATTCCGGTCAGCAGTATATAGCAACGAGCATCTTTTTGGCTGTAAAACTGATTAAAATAAGAATGAAATGTTACAAAATCGGTTAAAAAATACACGATATTATGTATACAATGTTTACTCTGACTAGATATTGCAGAGATGTAATTTTAGAAAATAAAATCTCTTATTTTCTTAAACATAACCTTGAGGACTAAGAAGATTTGGTCCTTTTACATATGTATAACACTGTTGAAAAATATTTGGCTCTTACAGAAATAAAGAAAATAAAAGAAACAACACAATCTATTGTTTATAGTTCGCTACTACACGCCACAGATTTGTGACAAACACGATTTTGCATAACAAAAGCTAAACGAATTTCTGATACACCATTATTTGAAATTACTGAATACCATTATTTGAATTACAATACGTGACGTAACATTCGATGAGAATATTTTTTGTAGTTATACATGTTTTATGCCTTTTATCTTAAGGTAAATTTTATAATATTATTTTTCTTCTCCATGGGAGGGACAGGGTAGGCGAAATCCAATTTTTCTTCCTCTAAGGTAGAGCAAAGGCTACTTTTTCCCTCTAGGGGAGCATTTTCCACCTCCTGTCCCTCCTTATTTCTTAGTTACACGGCGTTATAGAGTGTTAACCTATTAATGCCCACGCCGTTAAATCGCTATTGCAAAATTATGAATCTGATACATATGTTATATCTTGTTACTTTGAAGTCGACAATACCAATACTATACAGACTTGTTTTTCACATTTTCTTCTTCAATCATTTACTTTTGGAGGGAATACTTAAACTTCTCAACTCTACCTCACATCAATGAAACTACAGATCCTTGCTGACAAAAGTTAGTATATTAACCAACGACAGAATTTGACGCACTTTTAAAACGAGTGTTGCACCGGTGCAACAATGAACGTTAAAGGGATAACTGGAAATTTACAAAAGCCCGAGTGTCCAATCACTTTAGTCACTAAAACAGCTAACTTTTCGGTCCATCAAACACGTGATCAAATGTTTTCAAACGTCGTTGTCTGCGTGTATGCATACTTGAATCTCCAATCCGGATGAAAGAGGCTTCAAACGGGCAAGAAAAATTAACAGGTTCGCCTGATGTATGCGTAATTAAGCGCCGGTCTCGACGTGGTGAATATACGTAAAACGCACTCCCACTTTTTTTTTCTATATATCGGTAGCACAGAAACACGGTTCGACTGACCCTGACTTACTTGAATACGATTCGGGCCCGCCGAAGAATAATCCTGCGAACAGAATACCCACCCTAACCAGTTTCCAACGACCTTCAACTCTGCGTTAACCGCGAATCTCGTTGTACTATTTTCTCCTTTTCGTGAAAACAAACGGGCGCCACGAAACGTGTCGTTCGATTTCGAGCGTGTCGTCGTGTCCCGTCGATAATTAGGTATTTCGTAACATGGACTACCGGGACGTAACTTTCGGCCATTTTCTTTTACTTCTTTCGCCGGGACGTAGCCAGCGGCGTCCGATGGAATTCAAAAACAAATAAGGAATTCGTGGCAAGAATGACATTGCAGAATTTTTCCAGAGATGCTGGCAACTCTTTGACCTCTCTAACCTCCTGTTAATTAGACAGTTTATTATTAACCCACGGAATATGGGGGGGGGGACTTTACGTCCACCATATTACTGAATTGCCTAAAGGTCCCATTTTGACAAGTTCTGTAGTTTTTGAAAAATTGACTCGTAAAACTGTTTATTTACAATAACTTGTTTGAAATTTTAACGAAATACTTTGTTTTCAATCTTTTATTCTCAGGTATGTTCAAAACGAAGCTTTTGTAAGAATGATCTATATGCATGGATATAAAAGAAGAAATCGTGACTGAGTGACTGATTTATTAACGCCCAGCTCTTACTGTTTAACCTAGGAACATGCAATTTTAGGAATAGCTTTCACTTAGAACGTAGGCATCTATTAAAAAAGGATTTTACGAAATTCAACCCCTAAAAGAGTGAAAAGAAGTAAAATGTATTTTCTGGGAATCTTTACTATCTCTTAGTCCCAATGAAATATCCCTCTGTTTCCTACTTTAAAATGCTACTTATTCAAAAGTCTGGAAAGTAATTTCAAGATTTTTTGTCATTCCATCTTCAAAGGTCGAAAAAGTGTCCGAATAAACGGGGATAAATTTAATAATACAATACAATACATATTTATTATTTATTTTTTTACTATTCAATTTAAAATTTTGTTTAAAACATTGGGTACTGTATGTCCGCCATATTACTGAATTGACTGAAGAATCCAATTTTGAAACAATTCTTCAAAAACTTCCCTAAATTTACGAGAAATATTAAGAAATTCTTATCAATGTATGTATCTCCCGTTTCTCAGCGTCACAGCATCAACTTTCAAACTTTCCTAACAAACGATGATTTCCTCGCGACCTTTCGAACATAAAGCTACGTCTTCACTGAAGCAGCACCGAGGAACTTTGTGTCACCTCTTATCGTTGAATATTCCAAAACATTTCCACCAAATACCAACTTACAGAAACATTTTGTCCACTCTGAAGTAACGTAATCCGGAGAACAGATTCGGATTTTCTTTCGTTTTCAAGGCTAACTTCTGTTGTCAGCAACAGAGACTCGAAGAAACCCAAGGAAACATTCGCAACGAGCGTCGAGACTTTTCCTAGAAACATGGACCATTAAAAATAGTTCGTCGTTGTTGCTTCAGTGAAGAAACAGCTTAATGGAACATCGGATTTTCTTTCGTTTTCAAGGCTAACTTCTGTTGCCAGCAACAGAGACTCGAAGAAACCCAAAGAAACATTCGCAACGAGCGTCGAGACTTTTCCCAGAAACATGGACCATTAAAAATAGTTCGTCGTTGTTTGCTTCAGTGAAGAAACAGCTTAATGGAACGCGAGATTCTGTTTCAGGCAAGGAAAAGAAGGCAGTTTGAAAAATCAATTTCTTAACGACGATCCGCGGAGCTTCATCCGGAAAAGCCAGCGGCAGCTTATTCGGTGATTACCCAGTTGGGGCAGGTTTCCTATCTTGACTGGCAAGCTTTCTTATTCCCGGAATGCGCATAAAGAAAAAAAAAATTGCATACAAACGCGATTCTGAGAATGCCAGTAAAAGAAGCTAATCGTTATTCGCGATTATCAGTCGCCCTGGGAAACCGGCCGGCCGGCGCTAATAACGGCCTGAAAACGTCTTTTCCGCCGGTCCGCGGACTCGCATTACGTATTACGACGATGTAACAAAACATTAACAACCGTCGAATAAACATAGGCGACGCGCGGAGGCGTGCGCGGACTTGAAATTAATTGGAGTGCAAACATGTGCGCACTGGTACACGGAGGTCAAGGTTCGATAAACGGCTTGGCTGGTATTCAAAATTTCCCCGTCGTGTTTCCTAGGCGTCGTCGCTTTTCTCTTCTGGGGAATAGAAACACGCCGTGAGCCGCTTACATCATCCCCAACCACAGTAAACACTATGAAATAGGCATTTTAATTTGGAATGAGCATGAGAAATAATTATTTGAGATAATTGTTTTTCAGAACTAGATTTTCAATATTGTTATTTAGAAATAAAAATATTATCGATTCGTTTGAAATAATAGCTATTTCAAATAATGAAGTGTTTTGTTGTTTTTGTATTTCAAAGGCAAACGAAACAATACTCAAAGTAATATGCAACAGAAAGATATTATTTTAAGAAATTTTTACAGTAATTTGCTTTCATCTAATATTATCGCGAAAGAAAGTAATCGTTCCACTGGTGTGGAAGATGAAAAAGGGGTGGTACTTTTCAGAAAAATGTCAATAAACCGAACTCAGACCTAAATAGTCATTTGATACAGGTTCGAGGAACAATTTCATAATTATTTCTAAGAATTATTTCAAATGATTAGAAAATAAAATAACGTGTTATTTGAAATAATATTTCAAGTAAAGTTATTTCAAACGTGATCACAACTATGGAAATAATTATGAAATAAAATAGCATGTTATTTGAAATAATATTTCAAATTAATATCATTTGAGAAGTGCCCAGGTCTTCTTTGAAAATGTAAAGAAATAAAATGAAATTATTTTATTTCACTTCATACGTCATTTAAATATTTACCAATTAATTCACATACGATTCCATCAGAATTTTTAATATTTTTTTTGTGGAAACATATAAATCTTTAATTTATGAATCCCTTGCGCTCTGAGTCTTGCAATTCGCAGGATGGTTGTATGTCGTCGTAACTGAGGTAGTCGAGTTCAAAGGGTTAAATGGTAATGTAAACTAATAGAATTTTATACTTAATGAAAATAGTAAAAGACTTGTAACGTTATTTTACGTTTTCGTAGTTTCATTCGAATGTAAAATCATTGTCACAATCCAGTAGATTCAGTCGTTTGTGTTCTACATACTGATCGAGAATATAAAGTGCATTAAAATTACAAACTATTAAATTTAAGTATTCAAATACAGATTTTTATGGGCTAAACTACAAGAACTGGAGTCGAACGGAGATTCTTTTATGTGGTTTACTGTTCAAATAAAGTAAAAACCTCTTCAAAATTTATGAAACTCTTAAGTACAGTGAATCTGGAAAATCGTGTATAGTATAAATCCATAAAATCCACAGTCTCATAATAACATAAGTTTGTAAGTTATTCTTTTATACCATAATAAGCCTCTAATAATAAAAAAGAATCAACATCATCGATGAAGAGTTGCATCTACTAAACCGATGAAATCTAAGGCACTGAATAATAATATAACATTATAAAATAACATAAATACATTGTGTTTCTTGTCGAACTTCGTTGTTCATGACGCACAGTCTACGTGAATAAAAAACCGTGGAAGTCGCGTACTGCGCGTGAGAAAGCAATTAAGTTTAATTTTCAAAGCGACCCGTAATTACCCTACAATTTTATTGTTAGTGGGACGCATTTTTTTCTATCCATGACTAACACGTGATCAGACAAACCACCGATACCAGTAAAAGCCAGAAACTGATATTTAAACGAAGGACTGAAGATCGAAGTCAGCTAACACGACACGAGGGACAAAAAAAATGGAACGGAATCACGAGCTCACGAAGGGAAAAAAACCAAACAGTGGACAAGAAGGAATGAGATCCCATACCAGAAAACCGTCGATCGTTGATGGTCGAAGTACAGTTAGATCGGTAACTTCGTACTTCGAGTCGCACCGCCCGAAGCAGGCAGCCTCTCCTTCGGCGAAGGCCACCGTCGACCGTTTTTCCTCTCAATTTCTTCTGTCGTAAGAAAGAAATTACTAGTCGAACACAGTTGAAGTTACCGGTGTGCACGGTTACCTTGTCGTTTTTCCGTCGCTTTTCCGATTTTTTCATTCGAAAGTAACGACACACCTCGACTCACATTTCTTTTTTTCTTTCTTTTTCTCGATCCGAGAAACACTGGCAGTCCTCGAGTCACGAACCGACTGATATCGGCGGTGGCAATAATTTTTCCCGTCTGGTGGCCGTGCTGTGTGTTTTCGAAAATCTCTGCATTTGTTTTGCAACGGTACGTGGTCACCCGTATACACCGCTGTAAATACGGATAAAGGTGACCCGAATGATGCAAGAACCGAGACTGCGTTTCTGTTATTGTTGGGCTCGAACAATACATTCGAAGCCACCTCTCGTCTAAGGCGGGAACAGTCGAATAGGCCGAGAAGATTCGTGGAAACTCGTATAGGGGACACTTGTAGTCCGTATTATACGAGCTGGTAGAAAAAATAAAATGGACGTGAATGGGGTAAGGAGGAATATAATAAACTTAGAAACCTTCCAAACGAATGAAGAATATTAAAGTCATGAATTAGTGAAGTTGTCGACTTTTGCTCTTACTAGTTTCCCTCAATGGTCACTAATCTTGGTAACTGCCATTCAGTTTAAGTGTTATTACTGTTATTTCATTATTGTTGGATCATTTTTTACTGTCCACGTTTAAAAGTTTATATAGTATTTCAATTAGGACTGCGCTCAGCCGAGATAATAACTAAAAAGAAAAAATAACTAGGCAATCTAATCGAAATTCCAGCAAATTCCCTAGGTGTACTAATCTTGCGACTGAAAAAAAGTACAAACATCGAAAAGCGCATAACGTTAAATAAAACGCTTCGTTGGCGAATGCGATATTCGTTGATCCGTTTATCACCGATGAAATTCCCGCGAATTTCGAAAATACATATATTCAACCGCCGTCGACATGCTGCGAAAAAAAAAGTTTCGCGAACCGAAGGCTTCACCCATTTAAGGTAAGTGCGCCTAAATGAACGTGCACGACGAAAATTGTCTTATCTGAATGGCATTCCGCGGGCTGCATTCCTGAAGGCATATATGCAAAAGATCCGTTTCGCATTGAACGCCTTTATCGACGTGTCGGAATACATAAATGTACGCGTATACAACGATATCACGAATCTTATATTCCACGTAGCTGTTATCCACGCGGCAAGGTGTGCCCGTGAATATATGTGTACACGTTGCATAGGTCCGTGATCCAAAAATAGGTGTTCATTCAAACGACCGAACATGCGAACGATACTCGTCGAAATGACCCGTGAATCGTCATATTAAGTGGACCTCCTGAGTAATTCACTGTTGTTTTTTACAAACTGGGAATTTGTCGACAAGAAACGCAAGAAAAGTCTTTCCTCTGGCACTAGTCCCACGGATGATTTATACCTGTTTCTATGGGATCGATAGAAATGACAGCTTCTTGCAAATATACTAACTCCTGTATTCTCATATTGCAATAAAAGTTAGGAAACACCGGAGAAAATGCACTGTTGTAACATTTTTACGAACCAGATACTTTCATTGCTTCGGTAGTTCCAGTGTTCAATAATATTCATCGTTGTTCTCCCACATGCGATACCACGTTTATCAAGCACAAGGGCGGGAAAGGACACTGAACCTAACCTACAAACGGTATATCTATTTATTTATCGCACAGACGAAACCCGTATGAAATACCAAAAGACGACACGATGTAGCAGTGTAAAATTGCATTTAATATTAATTACGATTAAGTAAAGATGAAAATGTTAGTGACAAAAGAAACAAGAAGGAAAGAACGGTATTTACTTACATTCATATTGATATTAAAAAGGGTTGAACACGGAAGAGGAAGTTAATGACAGAAAGATGAGAGAAGAAAGAACAATGTAAACTTAATGAAGTAGAACGATATATAGTAGATGATACTAGATTACAAGGAACAATCATCCCATATGATGTTATCGTACGCTAACGTTTCGAATGAGTTGACAGAGACAGAAACTGAGCCCGCCAATGTTGCCATCTCGTGAGAAAACGAAATAGTGGATCGCTCATTTGGCGTAACTGATAATTTTCGATCTAGGAATCTGTCACTCATAGCACGCGGTGGCACACCTTGCAGGACACCCTGTATGTATATGTATATACACGCCGGATTAGAAAGTCTTCGGGAACGATCGACTCGTAAATGCTTCAATCGTTTCACAACGAAATGCTCCAAGGCGCAAGCGTGCCGTCTACTATGCAGCCTTTACCCGTGTCCAGCCTTGGAGTTACGGTCTCGTAATGCGGCGATCATCTTTCCGACGAAAGCACGATTACAAAAACGAGAAGAAACCACAACAGATTTCCACCGTAAACAACCATTCCCCCGAACGAGTTGAATCCGTGAAATACGGTTCAATGAATGCACACACCCATGAAAACGCTCTTTGATCATCGGAATGTGCCGAATTTTTCACATCGATTTCTCGGTCGTGGACCACTAAAGAACAACGTTGTTCCTATTCGATATCGAGCTGTAAACAATTTTGTACAGTAGAATGTAGAACACTTGAAGAAATAGACTTTGCCACGAAAAAATTTGTGTACTTAATTCATCGAAAAACTTAAACGACTCCGTATGCTAAAAGCTGCTCGCGAGCCTGTAATAGAGACTACGATGAATCTCGCATTGTTAGATTAGTAAATGCATTTTTAGAGTAATACTTGTCGAATTTAATAAATGATAGATTTTAGAACCAGATCTACTATCAGATCAGGTTATTGATCTTACTTTCTTGGATATTATGGAATATTTATGGACGCTTGTCTAACGATCAACGTGGTAAATGGCTGATGATTGTACATCAAGTAATACTTTATCACACAGATTTTCCTTGAAAAATAGCGAATACAGAGGTCCTGATACAATTTATGAAATGATCTTTGATTCCTCACTCGAAACTTTCTATCTAGATGGCGAATTCGCCCAGATCAGCTCTCAATAACTTTTTTGCCCATCGTGTGTTTAAATATCTCAAACAAATTCTCGACTATTTGCCTTTCGCCACTTTCGTCTTCCGACTTTTTAGATCGAGCGCGAACAACGTCTTTAAAAATCTGTTTCCAAAGAAGCACAATAGGTTCATCGACTACACGTCCGATGTTGTCGAGCAACGCATATAAAACAAGTTTTTTATGCTCCGGCTCGTAAATCTGCTTAAACGAACCGCACTGCGTCTTATTTTTACCGACTACGTTTGCCACGTTGGTTTCAACGAGGTCTACGATCGAGCAACGAGGTGAAGGTACCGATGTAAACACCGATTAGCCGGCGTTGGGCAGGCTTTGGTGCGGGAAAACGGTGTTGGTAACCGATTAATAATTAATTTGGAACGATGAAGAAACTGGAGAACCAGTGTCTTTTTATAATAATTTACAGGGGACCAGATTCGACGAGAAATGATTAACCCCTTCTCTGAATGTCGTGCCTCTTTGTGTGTCTTCTTCTGTCAATGACATTTATCAATTCGTTCAATCTTTGTAACATCGGTTGTAAGCGTACGAATAATAATTGTATTGTAAAAATAGTTACATAGAACAGAATTGATTAAAAGTAAATGGGAATTATCGGCGGTGTATGGATTGTTCAATCGACTCCTCTGAGTCGGCCATTTTGACGGAATTATACAAAATGGACCCTGTAGCATTTTTCAATCAGAAGCCAAAGTCTCGGTATTCATGTATGTATCTACGATGAATGCAAATCGTACGAAGTAAATACAATGACCCTGAATGAAACGTGCTGTTAGAAAAACTGATAACCATGTGAAAATTCGTTTAATTCATACAAACGAGTACTTAGTTACCAGCTTGGTTTCAAGAGAAGCTAATATTTTACAAAACTTCTTATTTCGTTACCTTATTCTGGCATAAACATTGCCTACAAATAACATTTATCAAACATCTCCTCTAATTTTGTAATAACTTCTCAAATTTTCCTTGTTCAGTATTATTATCTTTGTTAACTAATTCATGCTTAATCCCCGCTTAATTAATGCTTGACCGTCCCGACACAACCGTAGTCATCATTACATCTTTCATGACATTGTAATTATTTCAATATCTTACAGAGTAACAACCATGTTTCTTTCTCAAATCGGTTCATTCCTACGACACCATATAATTAACGTTAGTCTATTATATATTATCCACTACCACAAATAAAATTTTCATTTACTCGTAAATGTTGTACTTTTCGCGTTAACAATTTCTAACTTTTTTACCTTACTTGTTGGAAAACTATTTTTACACGCATATAGAGATTATTTATTACCCGATCGAATATTTAATCACACGCAAACGTAATGAAAATGTATAAATTTCAGCCACGGATGAAACCGACCCTGCTCATCGCGTCTCTCTGATCCAATTCGTCCCCCAAGGTTCAATCAACTGACATTAGAATCTTCGCAGGGATGACCAGTTTTAGTAACAGTACCCGACCCGTTGAGAAACGTCGCATGCACAAAAATGGAAACTTTCCTGAAGCGTGCGCGGCCGTGTTTAACAATCGTTTGGCGATCACGTCTATCGTGAATGGCGGGCTCGTGAGTAATCTGTAGAAACACAAAATCGTCGTGTCCCGCGAGTTGTATGCATGTGTTTCGTGAGGTGTTCCGCGACAGAAAGCTTAACAACAGATTAAATAACGCGTCATTGTTTCCGTTATCGTTTAGAGCTACCATGTTTCCACAACTGTTGCTGGGTAAACAGCCATGATCGCCGTGGAATTTACTGTAAAACCAAACTTCTATTCTCGCTATGATTCGTAGCCAAGAAACCATTAATGGAACCAGGGCTCCGGGTAGATTACGCGACGTAGATTTTCACGTTGCTGGAAACAAGCAATATCAATCGAGCAGCGTCGAATTCGAGCCGATCGGGCTCATCGGAGCCGTCCGTTATCCCGTGTCCTCTATCTTTGTACTCCAAACAGGACGGACGATAGAGGATCGACGATAAGGACGCGGGTCGATTGGACGATTATGGGTTTTCCAAAGGCAGAGTTGAACACAATTTTGTTCAAATAATACATAGTGAAAAGCTGCAATATCTAAGGGCGTCATCCTGAGCTTTCGACAGTTAGTGAGATTAAATAATTGTTTGGCAAATGTTGATTCATTCAAGAAGTACTATATTACTATAAAAATTGGTATTTCCACCTTTAACCTTTTGGGTACATTTGACGAGTGAGACTCGTCATCTGTTTACTTGGGCAAAGTTACGGTGGACGAGTCTGACTCGTCATCTGAATTTAAGAAGCAGGCGTTGTTCTTGTTCTATATGAATATTTCTATTTTGTTTCATTTATATATTTATTTATATTTTGTAACTAAAATGCTGTTTTAAAAATATATTTATATCACCAATATAAGTATATTCCGAATAAAATATATTACTTTTACATATTAATCCATATAGCGACAAATTAAATCCGTCCCATGGGCATAAAAATCTTCAAATAATTCAGTACTCAAAGGGTTAAACGATTAAAAGTGATAGAGTACTTTTTTAAAATCTTTCATTCGTTATTTGAAACTCTTTGTCTAGATAATGAATTCGCCCATCTCTGTTCCAGTCATTAAACAGGACGGATTTTAGAGGATCTCGGATAAAGGACGCCCGTTGATTGGTCGATTTTAAACTGGTCCGAATCGTCAAACGGGATGGAAGGTATAAAGATCACCAATCAAAACCAACGTCCATTGACAGGATTTTGAGCTAACCCGAGTCTGTCACCAACAGAAGATAAAAACACGTCGATCGGTCGATTTTCAGCCGGTCCGAGTCATCGAACAACACGAAAGATAAAGGATCGGTGATAAAGAGTCACCGATCAATGTTTCCCATAGAAATGAAATCTTTTTTTTTCCCCAAAGATAAACCGCCGCAGCTGCGCACGGGAACTAGAACCATTATGCTTGCTCGTTTACATTCCTGCGTTGTGTGTCATTTCGTCGCAATTATGCATTATACACCGCGATTGCGGCGGGGGAGTGAGTTTTTCCTCGAACGGAACGAACGTTCATCGATCATAGTGCAGGATTTACATATAAAGAGTGAAATGGCAATTAATCCTCGAGGTAAACCGTTACAATGTTTCCCTTTTTCTGGAACACGTGCATATTGCGGTTTCATTGTGATGTTCAACTTCGATCGGTACGATCGAAGGAATTTAAACATTACATCTTAATTCTGTTCGTCCCATTGACCAACGGTCTTGGTCGCTTTTTGTCCATTAACTGTTAATAAATTCGACTAATTCGTGTTTTATGTTGTTCTTGACGGTCTATAATTACTAGACTTCCGACATTTACAGAAATGGACGTTTTTTTATGGGCAAATTCAGAGAAACCGAAGACAGATCAAATTTTATTTCATGTATCGATAGAGTCAGTAGAATACAAATGAGAAACAGTTGTATGGAATTTTACGAAACTTGGTATATTATTTATGACTGAATATTTTTTTAATCATTAATGTATAGATATTCTTAGTTTAATAATTACTAATTTACGGTGCGAGGATTATAATCTGTTTCAATATCCGTTTAACCTTGATACTTAAGTGTCGTTAACATAAGATTTCGTATAATTATAGTATATGATACCTTCTCACGGCGTTATCGATATTTCTCAAGCTTGAAAGTTTAGACAAACACATTAATAAATTTCTGCAATGAGAATCTGAAGTATACAATCACGTGACGTGTTATAACTCAAATGTAATACCTGTATGAATTTTCATTCAAGATACGAGTTGGCACTGTTGATTAAACCTTGCAACGACTAAATTACGACGGATGCAAAAGAGTCTTCTAATAAAAAATCAATTTAAAAAAAACACTGATTCCTAAAAACGACACAGTACTTTAACTATTCTAAATCTTTTTCGACCCAATAATAATGTCATTATTTATTATTAATTTCAGATTCATTTCTATTTCACTTGAAGCGTTAAATTTTCCTCTTTTATATCACCTACAACGCAACAGACCGTAAAACATATTTAGAATCGTGCATAAATTTTTTAGTAGAACCCGTAACTCTGTTTCCTATCGCAAAAACCAACACACTTTAAATTGAGAGCGGCTTCTACAATATTACTATTATTTCTAGTATTCTTAACTATTAATAATAGTATTGTAAATTATTAACAATATTATAAAACAAAATTTGTATTTTATTACGAACTAATTCACTCGCAAGAAGAAAGTACCACAAACAATATCGACAACTGGATTTTATGCATCTACGCCATATTGGAAATGGAAAACTGACATAAGGAAACTTGGGTTTTATTATGTGTAATAACATTATAACGGGAATTATTATATGTAACTGTGATGAAAGCAAAACAGTTATCAAATGGCATTAGACGTTTTCAAAATGATAAAATGTTCTTGTGAATCATTTACATGTTATGTAATATATACAAAACTACGATAAAATATTTATTTGGTAATTTTTCAATACTTCGGGAATGAAAGGGTTAATATCCCCTAGACCAGGCATGCCGAACCTATGGCACGCGTGTCAGAGATGGCACATACGAAAATGTTCCTAGCACGTGAACCATTTACCAGTAATATCATTTTATACGCTTATAAATTATTCAGATTTTTTTAATTATTATAATATGTACAAGTGAATATTATTTTCCGTAATAAATTTTATAAAAGATGGTTTAAGAAACAGAATGCCTGATGGATCGAGTGCGGCGTGTATCTTATTAAAGGTGATGAAATATGAACCTAACATGAAGCATTTGACACCCAATGTACATATAACAGTAAAAAGCTCAAATAAATCATTGATATTGATTTCTATACGACAACATTTAGTGGTAAATTATGAGCTCATCTTTATGAAATTCTATATTAATTTTGAAAAGTATCCCAATAACATTCTGCAATAATTAATTTTTTATTAAATTTTTCCCCTACTTGAAAATTGCCCGACACGTCAGCAACTCAATAAACAACAAACAAACAACAATTCGCTACCACTATTCCTTTCAGACTCTCAGTAATTTTATAATACAGTAAATCCTCGATGAGTGATCGAAGGCTCCTCGACACTGACACGAATAGGATCCCAGGTGTAACACTGACTTTTTAATGAGGTTTAGCACACTGAGGATCCTTCGAACACTCATCGATGATACTGTACACTGCATATTCGATTAATGTCCAGATATTTATGAGCAAGAGTGTATATACCAACTGGTACCAGGCTATAAGTCTGCAAAACATCGAATTTGTTTCCGTTACAATTCCCATGCGCGAACGTGACGGATCGCGGTTTCTTCCGGAGTACGAAATCGTGACTCCGGATTTTCATGAAATCGCGTGTGTGTGCACAGTTTCGCAAACAATCACCCGCGACACGCCGATTTCTTATCAAATATGTCTGGCCGATTCTCGAATATTCCCGTGGTAACTCGGCGACGTCGTCGTGTTAAATACAGTAAATCCTCGATGAGTGTTCGAAGGCTCCTCGGCACTGACAAAGAAAGACCTTCAGGTGTACCGTTGACCTTTTAATGAGGTTGAGCACAGTGATAGAGTTTGAAATTCTGAAGCTAATGATATTTATTTTAGCCGCATATGGCCTTTAGTTTATGAAATATTTAATCTTCAGTACAGAGGATCCTTGGAACACTCATCAAAGATTTACTGTACACGGACCCGAATCGAGAGCGTCCCGTGACCACTAGACGATCGTAAAAATTCAATGAAAACCCGCCCGGTGTCCGCGAGTGGGACACACCGAGGTTGCGATTCGGTTCGAAATACCGTTAACCCATCGTCGAATTCGGTGATCCTCGAGATCCCGTGCGAACCTGATCGGATTCACATTGTGTTACACAGCGACCATAACTACATATCGTTCATTTGCTCTAACAATGACACAACCCAATATTTGCACTTTTTGAGTTATTAGTATTTACAAAGACGGTTGTTATCTGTACTTTTTATCAGTTGAATCCTGTGAATAAGAGCTTCCAAAACTCACCACGTCAGGACCAGTCATTTTAATATGAATAGCGATCAAAACATTCAAATTAGTTTTTCCTAAAATCATGACTTTTGAACGATATATCCCGACAGATCTTTTCTAATTGTCCCAGTGGTGTTAGTTGATAAATTTGGATTTACAAACGACCCCACACGACTCCTGTCGCTGTGGATTTCGCGTCACGCTCGTTCCTCAACCTATCCGCCGTCTGGTGTGTACATTCCGTGTATGTTGGTATATGTATCCCCGATTTCTCGCGGCGACGTTTTCCACGTTGACTTCGACCGAATACCGATACACGACGGCACGAAATGAATGAGGCCGACAGTGATAAATATTAAGTAACTGTGCATACACACCGGCTGTGTTAAACGTGGACAACCGATACGTTCGGTGAAACGATAAAAGAAAAAAAAAACCGAACACATTTACAGAGGCTGTTTCTAAACACATTCGAACGACACGAGGAAATAATAATAGGTACGGATAATATTAAAAACACTTACGTTTTAACGGTACTGGGATCCTTTCAGCCAGAGGACGATCTTGACCCTCTTCTTGTCTCCGGTGTCCTCTAATTTCCTTCGACACCGTTGTAATCTCTTCTCCCGTGTGTATATACGAACAGGTTTGCACGCGATATCGATCCTCTCGACAACAAAAAAACGCTTCGACCGATTTCTTTTTTATACCCGACGAACAAGCACTTTCTTCTTTCTCCGTGTAATCTTCTTTTTCTTCTTCTTCTTCGTAGTCTCGCTTTTTTTCTTTTTTCTTCGTTAAATCGGATAAACGTCGAATGGACCCGAGCCCGACGGACCGACACAACCAGGGGGACCACGAACGGACCGCGACCAACTGGCACACACACCCGACGTCGACGTGCAGGTGGGCGATTTCTTGTGTCCCCGGGTGGTAAGGGAAAAACAAATATATGTATACGAGAGGCAAAAAGAGAGAGAGAAAAAAAGGAGAGAGACAGAAGCGGAGGAGAAGAAAAAACGTGTCGAGTTCAACTACATCCGAACAGTTCGGGGGTTCGGAGACAACTGAGCCTCTTCTACCGTGTACGGACTTTGGAATCGGTGAGCGGTTCGGTTCGGTTCGGTTCGCCGACTCACAACTTCTCTCTCGGAGTTGTTCACGAGCCCCGGTCGTCGTCGTCGTCGTGATCGTTGTTTTCTCTGTCTCTCGATACTCAAACGGTTACACACCAAGTGCACGGGTAATACACGCGCGCGCGTTCTACCTTCGCGACGAGCACGCTGGTTTGCTTCTGTTCCTCCTGTTTCGCCTTCTGCTCCTTTTTGTTCCTCCTGCCCCCATGACTTTTCTGTATTACTAGCCGCGCCTCGCCTCGTCTCGCCACGCCACGCTGTAGAAACGAATATTTGCACACGCACGTGTCTCGCGACTTTGTTCAATGAAAATGGTACAATGAAAATCGTGCGTTCGCATCACTCACCCCTCTTAGCCGTTAACACCCCCTCAGCCGCGGTTCGCCCCTGGATGAATGGCCATACAAGCGCGCACGCGAATGGCAGGTTGCGACTATATAAAGTCGATGGGCAAGATATTGTGTCCTCGTAAAATCATTAAGTTGTAAAACTACCCCCATTGCGGTAGCCGAAACTGTCATTTGAAACGGTTAAGCCTGTTCAGGACCGTGCAATGTCAATTCGGAATAGATTACCTGCAGTTTATTTTTTACCAATAATAGTAATTACTATTGAGTAAGAGACTGCAGAGGCTGAATACCGTGTATACTTTTGATGAAATATTATATATAAGCAGAAGTTTTAAATATCAATTTGTAAGTGACGTTTACACAGGCACTTCTACCGAAACGTAAAATACCGGTATTTTTGGTTGTACGATCGCCTTACATAACCCTATATAAGCCCTACTTTTATAGAAACCGAAAAAATACCGGTATTTATTTCGGTTTTCGGTAATATATCGGTTTTGGTATATCTTTGATGGGATAATACTGGTATCAAAATCATCGTCCCTGCGTTTACAACCTGAAATGCAGGCCGCTTCTAGGTATTTATTTTAGGGCCCTTTACGGCGACACTGGCAATCCCGTGCACGCAGAACGCGTACAGCCCTTGGTGCGGTTATATGAATAGGCGACCCCAATAAACGCTTAATTTTGCGAGGACACAATATCGTGACCATCGACTTTATATACCTGCCACTCACGGGGTCCGTCCGGTATTTACCTGACGTGCTACGGAAAAGGGATATTCGGGGGTTGTTCATCCGTGAGATACGGTCTCGGAGGAAAATGATTTACAACCCTCCCGGAACTGTTCTCGATCGACGGAATGGATATATGTATACGACCGCGGCGAAAGTTGTTTACGCACACACACACACACACACACACGGGACCAGGAAAGTGTCCGAGCAACGGTTGTATATATCAATACGTATACTCGTAATTGAAACGGACTCGAACTGCGTACCGACTTTAAGGAATTACATACCTTTAAGAGGGAAAAGAAAAAAATTTGTTTGTATATGCACAAAATGTTTGTAAAAATCAACTAAGACAATGCCATTTTTTTAGGCGATGGAAACAATAAATTAATGTATGAAAGAATCTATTTAATAATACGTTGCGATGAAAGTAATTTTCAATAACCAGTTGCTTCATGCTCTGAAAAATTAACGAGAATGAGGGTTAAGTGATTGTGCCTGATGAGCGTAATCACGAAGATACAGAAATTATAGGCGAGGATACAGAAGATTTTGCATATTCAAGTACAGGCTCTGTAACTTTAATGCGTACTAATAATTATACATTATCGTATCGATAAGAAGAAAAATAGGAATTATGCTTTACAGATGATTGACGTAGTCATTTCCTACTATTATTTATCAATGGCAGCTCAAGAGCGAAAAGAGCAAAAAGGAAGAAAAACTGAATAATTTTGAAAAAATCTTATTTCAATGCTTAACACGAATGTAATACGTCGTAACATACTACATATGTATGTATTTGTAAATAAACAAATTTTTCAATCCAGAAAAAAAAGGAAATTTTTAATTTTATCCTTTCTTTTCTATTATGTACTCGTTATTACCTTTGATATCGAAGTTTAACAAATTTAGAATGTAGATAAAAGCAGATTACAATAATAGACAAAAAAACCTTTTTGGAGATAACAGATAACAAAAGAAACACATGTTGGTCAAAAAGACCCGGGCGGTCATTTTAGGTAGATAAAGATTCCAGATACCTTTTTGACCGTTTTCTTGCTCGCTTCTATTATCCTGGCTCGTCACTTTTACCCTTGTTTCTTATTTATTATCCTCTATTCTTTCATTACTACCTTCGAACTGAAGGAAGGTCAGTATTATCCAACTGTAGCTCGCCTGTTGACTACAATTAAACTGGATTATTATCTTCTGGTGACCTTTTCCTCGCTTATTATAGTACCATATAAAATTTCACCTAACAAACTGAATAATTAAACGAATACTCTAAAAATTCTCGTTAATTTTCCATACATTTTCTAACTGCTAGCCCAACATTAAGTTACAGATCATCGTCTATTGATTATAACGAAATTAAACATCGATGTAATGCTGTCAGTAGTTCGACTCGCTTATTATCGTACATAACGTATAAATATTTAAACAAGCATTCTATTAAAGTCTACTCCGTTTCCCATTAAGAGACACGCAGTCGCTGACATAAATAATAATCACCACGGATCGCGTTAAAATTCACTACTGTTCGTATAATTACGGAACGGTACTCCGGTATGATAACCATATTGAACCGCACACGGATAAATCAATAACGATGCATACGATGCACGCGCGCGTTAATATGCTTCCTTTGTTGTCGGTAAATCAGAGTACGTGATCGGCGGGACCGCGAGCCGTGTTGGTTTTACAGACTGTCTCGGGTGTCCGCTAAGGAGCACTGAATTTTGTCCATCCTCGGGCATTATCGGCAGAGAATTTTATGGCTTCTGACCTGGAAAATCCTGATACGGGGCAACTTTCTCGACCTGAGAACGACCTTGCCTTTCCTCCCGCACGCTATGAAAATTTCCTTCTTGTTTCGTCAGAAAACGCAACGTGCCACCCTAATGACTCCGTTCCTCGATTTCCGTACGTAAATACATAAATAAAGTTAGGGATCAACAGATCCAAGTAAATACAATATAAACTATCGATGCCGAGTATTTTTAGTATTGAAACATTTGGTTACGATATATACTCGATAACAAAAAAAATTCTTATATCAAATAGAGCAAGTAATCGATATGAAAGCCAATGAATGTGAAGGTGGTTGTCGTCCACTTATATTACTTTGTTAATAAAATATGTCTTCGTTAAAATCAGAGATGGGCAAATTCATTATTTAGATAAAGAGTTTCGAATAACGAATGAAAGATAAAAAAATACTTGCGTCATTTTCAATCGTTTAAACGTGATAATTACAATTTTTATAATAAAGTAATACTTCTCCCTGAATGAGTCGACATTTGTCAAACAATTATTTAATCTCGTTAACTGTTTAAAGCTTAGAAGGATGTCCTTAGATACTGAAGCTTTTCACTATGTTTGTAATAATATGAAAAAATGTTATATACAAAATTTACACGATATAGAGGAGGGCATATTGTGACACAAACATTTTCTGCGTGGGTGAAGGCATAGAGGAGATTTCAAGGTCATCTCTATTTTTTTTAATGGAATGCTATGTTTTTTTATCGCGATATCATAGCCGGTGTTGAGACAACTTCAGCGAGCTATCATTGAAGGTCATGCAAGGTCAAATGTGGTAGTAAAATAACCTTTCTTACGTTACAGGAGATGCTCGAAGTGGTGACTGCGTCAATACAAAGTTGCAATCTTCGTATCGCTGAATCACGTGCACGTTATTTATAAAAAGAAACTTTGTATTAATTTTCCTTCGATACAAGTAGATATCGATACTTTTAATGCGATACTACGTAGATAACGATACCTTTTTTTCGATACAAGTTATGAGTAATAATATCGATACCTTGACGGTTTATCCCTACACACAGTTTGTGGAAAATCGCGATCGCAGATCGTTCAACCGCACCTTATGTCCGTCCAACGAGACAAGTCGAAAAAAAGAACCTAAACATGTGCGTGTAAGGGCACCTATTGGCTGGCAACTGTCTCTGTTACTTTCTCATCTAAATGGTCATAACCTCCCTTTGTTTATATTTATTGACTCGACTCGTTGGATCAGGTATATATACATATAGTTCTCTCGTTTCATTGTTTCTCCTAACTCTGCGAGTAACGCAATAAGGATCTCTGGTCTATACAGATGCGCATAGTAAAATGTAAGGCCCCGTATGTAAAGTTGATCCTTGAAGTATCCCTGAGGGACTATTCGATGCCATCGGTAGTTTTCTATTGCACAATCAACACGACAGAAACTCATCGACGCGACAGCTGGCTCTAGAAATGCTCCGTCCGATGAACACCTTGAAGAAGATGACCACACCTAGGTCGAATGTGTTTTTTAAGGGTCTACACACTGTTTGTCGAATACCAGCGCGGACCGAATCGATCGGTGTCGACAGCCATTCGATGTTTATCGAATACGCTCGAATACACGTATCGATACGGGGGCGGAGACCGTCGGTCGCGATGTTGCAAAATTGGTTTATTATTCGATACATCGATATTTTGTCGTACGGAATAGAAATTTCTGTCTGAAATTTAATCAAGTAGGCCATGGCTTTCTGGGCCGATCCGTAGAGATTATGACATCAATACTTTTTACGTAACACCTGCGAACGGGCAAATGCCCGAGTTCGGTTTATATTCAGGATGCACCACCGAATCGATCGGTTGGGCAGATTATTCACGAACCACCGATCATTTAGTATACACGTTCGAGGTGTCCTGTTCGAAGAATAGAGAGTGTAATCGAGGGAAGTATATACTTTGAACACGATCTTTCTTTTTCACGCTATTCGTGAATATTATGCAAAACTTTAATTAACCCACTCACTATCTTTGTTCACTATACAGCACAACTTTATCAAGGAATTACTAATATCAGAAATACATTTTACTATGTTTCTAAATTAGTAACCCTTTGATACATTTAATGTGAACATATCGTAACACGTGTGTCTGATATTAGTAATTCATTGAGAAAGTTATCCTGTATAATGAGCAAAGGCAGCGAGCGGGTTAACAGATCATCATAAATGATAAAGCGCCCCAGACATTGTTATCGGTTTGATAGGATTAAAAGTTTTTTATATAATTACTGCATATACATGGAGTAACGATAATAAATAAATATACACGTCTACACCCTATACGTTTGTAGAGCTACTATGTGAAATTGATCGATGAATAGCAAAATTCGTTATTTGTATAAAGATAGACACCGATCTCGTCATTTAGTATTCTTTATGTTACGCCTCTACAGCAAGACTGTACATCGATCGCAATTTCGTTACTTCCGGTCGTTCAGTAATCATTATGTACGAACACGTTGTACACATCGAGTAACCGATATTCATGTAAAATGCTTTTTTCTTAAAATTTTCACGATCGCGGCGGATTATCGTTGGTATATCCAACACACTTGACTCATATAAGCTGAAACAACAACAAACAAAAAACCGGGTACGTGAAAGTTTATTTAAAATTCATTATCAGTACCATTTATTAACTGTACGACAGATTGTCTCTGATATCGCGTAACATCTCAAAATATTAGTTTTTATGTTTATATTCGTTTTGTAATGTTTATTGTTTATCTATTATTTGTGAAAATATAAATAAAGTGATATAAGTAAAAATTAATATCAATATTTTTATAGTTTTCCTTCATTATAAAAGAGATGAAAAATTATTTAACATTTATTTTGTTAAACTTCCGTCTTACAAAACTTCACTTTTCTTTTGATTCGGGTATCCAGTTAAAACCTGAGAAAATTGTTTCGAGAGATGTAACCGCAGAAAACAGACGAGCAATCATAAAGATGTAATTACGAAATCCCTCATTTTAAGTGTCTTGTGCAAGCGAGCGAAGAAAACAATAACCCAGTTTATTATCTATTTTTCTAAATACTTCACCGACAAATTAACGATTATGACGAATTAATTTTGAATTTCATTGTTTTGTACCTAAGTCAGCAACATACACATAATGGAGTGAAAATTTCGCTATTTATTATCATTGCTCTTTTATTCTTTATAAGTTACTCTTACAATTATTTTATAAGTTACTAAAATGTAACATTGTAAAATAAATATGTTTCATATTTTACTTACATTCATCAGTTATTCATTCCCTAAATTGTGTATACTTTTATAAAATTGTGTATACTATTATAAATTATTAATTACTACAAACAGATCTACGAAAATCTAAACCTATAGTTGTCACTACCAATGTTTTGATCAAACAAATACAATGTTTTTATCAATTATTTCATTATTGTTTCTAATATGGCACTGGCATAGCAATATAATTATTAAATATTTTCATAATAGTAGTGTTACAAATAATTTGAACGAGACACGTGCTATCAGTTTGCTTTATTTTCCAACTCTATCTGCTTTGTCTCTTTGACCCGTATTTGTGTTCCGTTCGCACTCCTTCCACTTCCCTTTCATACATCATTCGTCCAATCACTCACACCTTTTACACCACTTACCTATTACTCGATCTCATTCGTTCTTATTTATTCGGCGCGCATTCCTTCCGCATTCAAACATTCTTTTTCGCTACAGTAGTAACACTAAATTCGAGACAAATGATTCTTACATTAAAACAGGTCACTCTTCATCATAGCAAGCAGTGGAGTGTACACCAATTTTGGAGCATCTACAGCCCACAGAAAGTCTACGTGGTTGAACTGCTCAAATGGCACCTTGTATATCACAGGCTTATATGGTAACTCCATCTTTAAGTGGTTAACATCCTGAAAAAGGAATTCACTGTCAGTACATACAAAACACATATATTTTCCAGAAAGCGAAACAAAAGTTAAATCTACACTTGACTACACTATTTTCCGATAAGATGGAAATTCATTTCTTTATACCGATTCCATGTATTCGTATAATAAAATTTACTAAACCTATAAATAAGAGTATCAACGGCTAGATCTATTTTTAGACTGAAAACAGTACATTTCCCGACTTACAATTAGTGTCTTTCAATAGACCCCACTTTATTATACTACATCAGACCTTTTATTACGTCCCTTACTTTATTCCGTATATATGTACGTACCGCGGAGTTAGACAGCCAATCGTTCTCGCCGGAAAACATTACGATCGGAATGTTAATCCTCGACAAATTATACGCCGGAGGAAAGAAGCTATTGTAATAGAAGAGATTTCCTATCTTCCCATAGTCATACTGTCTAAAGTAGCCTGATCTAATTTCTTGAGCGTAATGGACCATAGTCTTGGCGGAGGTTCCGGCCGGGGTATGGTTCAGAATCGTAGGCAGCAACGTCTGTAATTGGAGTCCAAGTATCAGAACACCATATATTAACCCTCTCGCTGTTTTACCCGTATGTCATATGGACAAAGCGAAAGTGGACCTCGCTGCTTTGCCCGTATGTCATATGGACTATGCGTATATAACGTACAAGTAAATCCGAAATATATACTTTTCCTTATTCTTATGAGAAATCTGACTAAATTAATTGATAAAAGAATTGGAACATTATTGGACCATATTTCGTAATTTTATTGAACAACGAAAGGGTTAACGAACTTTCTGGTATACTTACGTAATTAAATTGGGCCGCGTCGAATCCAGTAAACACGAACATCGCGTTCGCGCAAATCTTCCCTTGCCAGGAAAAGATGTTACACAGAGATTTCGCGAGAAATTTAATCACGAAATTCTGCGGCAAGAATTCCCCTTCTCCGAACAGCGTGAAGATTTTCTACGTTTTAAAAAAGGGAAAAAGGTACGTTATTGAAACTGGTAATCTCTTCAAAGAATGATTTGGTGCTCTCACACCGAGATTTTACCGGATATTGCACCTTATAGTCCGTCGCTACTGGAGCGAAATAACGCAAAGGACTTTCCACGTGTTTCATGTAGACCACCGGTGCGAAATTGTACACCGATTGCAGAAGCTTTGTTTCTTCTGGCCGTTCGCTAGCCATCACATAGAAACACGTTGTTCCCATCGAGAATCCTATGTACGCATTTACTGGACTCTTTTTGAGGTCAACAATGTAGGTGATCATTGCTGGTAGGTCATAGATGCCCGATTCGTGCCAGCTGAAAAAGTAATTATACAATACAATAAAAATTTGATTATTATGAAAGAAGGGAGCACGTTCGAACAACCAAATTATTTGGATAATCGAAAAATGTTTCGATGCAACGACGAGTATTCGTTCTGGCATATTAAATGTGAATGTAATATAAAAATGTGAATGTTAGACTAACATTTTTCACACTATTATCTAATACTTCTAATTACATAATATGTTCATGGTGAGTTTTTTTTTTAAATACCTAAAGTCCCAAAATTTGGATTCCGAAGGGGTCAAGATAATGTGCGCCCTGGAATAAGTATTCCCACGGAAATTTCCCAGCCAAACATCATAACCCTGGTCAGCTAGCAGATAAGCTACGAAAGAAATTAATAAGATGAATCACAACATTATTCAGTTAAGAATATAAGTTCAGAAATAAAATTACAAAGTTTTGGAATATGGAGCACTTAACAGAATAAATAAAGGAGTTGTAATACGTATTGTACACTGGCAAGATTCCAGGTGCTCTAGGATTCAATAGTTTCATCTAAGAATGGAAATTGTAGGATAAGATATTGATGATGTTTATTATAAATGATTAAGATTTGTATTTGCATGTAGAATATCCATGTTGTGAATTGTCTTATGTTTTTGGGACAGCCTGTATAAACGATCATGCATAGTTTATGAGCATTTTCGATACTCTTCTTTCAAGATGGTGGAAAGCGCGATAGTCGTTGACGCACAACTTTTTCGATTAGGAGAGTTGTACAGCTTAATTACCAGCTGTATCCGCTTAATTTGACTCGCTATAAGTATATTTCTTTTCTTCCCTGAATTGAGAACGAAGATGAAACAAATGACAATTCAACGTAAAGACCGTTTAAAAGGTTTGAATCGCCGCTTTCAGAGTCTGTTATGATCGTTGTACACAATTTATCTTTTCAGATAAAAATTACTTTGAATAATTAATTGGCGATTGGGGAACAGTTGGAACAAGCCAATTATTTTTATATGAAATATTCTTACGAATGGAGGTTTGTTTAAAAACTGAAGAGTGCTAGGTACTCATGGTTAGTAGCGTATGTACATACCGAGAGCTTTTCCTTTTCCAAGAATGACCCAATCTGCTGAACTACCAAGTACACCATGCTGCAAATAGACCGCAGGTGATCCAGACGCTCCCGGAATTCGATGTACTGTTAACAGATAACCATCTTCTGTTTCCACGACATGGGCTTCCGCTTCATACCCTTCTTTCCTTATCATTTGCAACTACAAGAAAGAAGCCATCTTTAACATTCATAGATTGCACTGATTATGCGAGACAATTTTACAAAATATGTTGATATTCGATGTTTATGAATCGATTGTCAATCAATATGTCATTTACGGATTAATAATTCAATGGCTAACCAGAACTATGTAAATCATTCATTAAAAAATATAATGTAACCAATTTATACAAATGCACTGCAAAATTAAAGGAACATTTAATTTTCGCCGAAAAGTTGCTGACATTTAAACTGTTATAACTGGGTAACAAAAAAACATGCTTTTTCGTTTTAACAATTATTCAAATTCAACCGATTGTACAGGCATTAAAACCTTTCATGAGGATTACGATCACTTCAAATTTGAAGATTGGAGTCTTACATGCCCTTTACAGCGGCCCCTATAAAGTTAATGTACGATTTATTCTCGCCGTTTTATTGAACTTTGAATGAAAAGCGTGCCGCTGGCATTACTTACACTTGCACACTTTTCATTCAAAGTTCAATAAAACGGCGAAAAATAATCGTACAACAACTTCATAGGGGCCGTTGTAAGGAGGGGGCTACAATCTTCAAATTGGTAGTGGTTTTAGTTCTCAAAAAAATTTTGTAATGCTGATGTATATTACAACATTTCTGTAGATTATTAATATTACAGATTAAATACATTAAGCGTAAAGAAGATTATGAATTTATTTACTCGAAATGCATATAACACAGATAATCTCATCAAAGTTCTTATGAAATGATGTAAAAGTATCCACTACTACGACGTACATATTATCATCTGACGTCACTCATGTGATAATATGCTATCTGTTTCCTCATTGGAAATCCGAATGCTTCTTAAGAACAAATATCTAACTAAAGGGTGGAAAATCTAACATAACAAGGTCACTGATATGAAAAACTAAGCTAATCAGGTGTAGAAATAAATCTGTTCCTGAAATTGGTACCGAAACGTGAAATAAGTATTTTGAATACCTTTCTAAACTAATTTCAACGCCCTCCACTTTCTTCAAAGGTAACGAATACTTCCTACACCAAAAATGGCGGTAAATTTAAGGGATGGTGGATATTCATACAAATAAAAATATATGATTCTTTACTTTGCGAAATATAATTTCACTTACCGTGTCAAGATTGTCATTTGCATCAGGATCTAATGACACTTCATTAGTTTCAACGAGCGATTTCACGTCGAGTCCCGAAATTACAGTACAAAAAATGCACAGCGGTAGCAGTGTAGCAATGAGTCCCTTCATTCTGGCAATCTTTCACCAAAACAAAGTGAAGAAGGTGATAATACAAAATATGACAAAAATCTTGTGAAACTTCATTATTAACATCTCGCTAGTACTTACTTTCAATATGGCAGCGGTGTGGACCAGTTCTTCTCAGAAGAGAAAGAATACTGTTTGTGAGGCGAAGTCGCGCTTAGCACTGGCGTTTTTTTTACCGTTTACACACTATTTATGCAGTAGATATTGATCATTTGCGTCAGTCATTATTTTCCACCCTGCTATCTGCACGGTATTGGAAGATAATAATAAGTTTCTTTTGTTACTGAAGAGACATACAAACATTACCCCCTAGACAATACGTCATGAACAGGAATGTCTGTTCATTTGACGTACGAATTTGTCATCTTTTTCATCAAACATGTATTTTATTCCTCTACTAAATATTTCTCGATATTTTACTGAGATTTGTGGTATTGAATAACTTGGTTTTTTTCCCAAAAAACCAAGTTATTCAATACCACAAATCTCAGTAAAATAACGTAAATAACTTGGTTTTTTTCCCAAAAAACCAAGTTATTTACGTTACGTGTAAATTACATGTAAATTACATAATTAACGTAATTTTAACATAACCGAAGCCATAAAAGAAATCTATTTTATCATAACCTAAATAAAGTATTGTTATATACAAAATAAATTTTAAAAAAACCATTTCACGTGAAATTTTTTATGGTTTTGATTTGTTTTCTATTATTAAGCATTAAACTTACTATTACTGCATATTTTATGTTAATAACAAATAATAACTATAATAACAAACAATGGAAGTTAAAATTTTCAATTTACTAATTATATTATTGACAAGGAGTACAGAAATTCCATCTCATTTATGCAAAGAATTTTTATATTCTGTCTACAAAATATGTAAACTTATTAAAATTATAATTATTTCATTGTTTTTAAAAAATTTTAAACAAGGTGACTTTAATGTTCAAGAAATTAATAAATTGTTGGCCACGTTTTTTTGGATGCAACATATCATTTTTGTTATTGATGATAAAAAAGGGAATTTCAATTTGGATGATAAGAAATGGAGAGATTGTAAGAAAGGGAAATAGTAATAGGGAAAGGAAAGGTACACGCGTTAGCATATGTGGACGATATTGTGCTTGTAGCAAGAACAGAAAAAGAATTGAAAAGTATGATGAAAAAATTGGAGAGCTGGTTGAAAAAGAAGAAGTTGAAACTGAACACCGCAAAATCAAAGATCATGGTAGCAAGTGGGGAAAGGAAACTATAGAAGAGGTAAAAGAGTTCAAATATCTAGGGTATGTTATACAGAGAAATGGAGGAGTGGATAGACATATAGCAGAAACAGTCTTTAAGGCAAAGGTGTGGGGTATAGGAAAGATGAAATTTAAGAACGACTTTAAAACAAAATGATGATGTATAGATCACTAGTAGAAAGTATCTTGATGTACAGTGTGGAAGTATGGGGATGGAAGGAGCAAGAAAAGATGGAAAACATAAATGTTAAGTATGTGAAATGGACATTGGAATTGGACAGATAGACACAGACGTACATAGTGAGAGAGGAGACAAAGCTGGAGAAACTTACAAGAACAACTCTCTCAACAAGTATACTTGATGCTCGTTATAAAGAATTTGAACAATCTATTGCTAGTATTGAATCAAGGGATGCAATTCATTTATTAGATGAATGGAAAAATTCAACAGTAAACACTAAAAATGTTGTAGCGATGTTATGCTTAGATAATCAAAAATATGTTTTTCTTAAGCCATGGAACTTCAGTGTTCTCAGTGAAACTGCACAGGCCTTAAATGACGTGGTAAATGAATGTATTATTTGAAGAGAAAACTATAATTTACATATTTATGCAGTAATCACACATAACACTGCTAATATGATTAGTATGGGATAATTAGTAGATAGTATATTGCATGTGACTTGTAACAGCCATAGTACAGAAATCAAAAATCTCAATAACGCTTGAAAAATACCACCACCAAACTGCCATTTGTCATTTGCGTAGGTAAATTACAGTATCATTCGATCAACGTAATATACGTGTATATTACATGTATAATGTGTATGTGTACTATACGTTGCGTATTTTACATACCCATCACTGCCCTAGATTATATGTCATACACAAGGGAATTTGTTTTCGAATAATGTAAAAGGATTAGGTACTTACTTTCATTCGGTAATTATATGTGTCGGTGGTAAGGAAAGTGGTTAAGTGATGTATTTTTTGTTTCGAAAATTTTTTCATAATGAAATTTAAAACGATATATTTTTTGGTGATGATTTTTTTGGTCTTTCAACTTGCACAACTTTCATAATCACCGGCACATACAACATTTAAATTATATGTATTACTTATTCTTACTTAATATTTTTCGATATACTGCTGGAAAAATTTGTTTTAAACTCTATTCTACCTATTTTACCTACCTACTTGTCTTCACGAAAAACACTTTTAATATAAAAATATTAGAATTTTCGCGCCATGTATATATTTATATATTGATGAAGCAAAACAAGGAGCGCAGCATGAAATTCAATGACAATCGACTGTATGTAAAAAGTATTGTACCGTTTGAAACAATTACTTTATAAAGAAACAGTCCTAAATTTTAGTAAGTCCAAATATGAATGTTAACTTTTGCTATAGGAGTAATTTTTTAATAACGCAATCACTTTCACGTTTTAAGGGTTATGTTTTAAAAACCTATATGCTCTTGGTTGTCTTCTTTTGCGAATCAGTATTAATAAAGTGCGTGCAGAAACTAAATATTTCAGTTCCTGTACATTAAACGCTTACTTGAGCACTGTTAAAGAATTTCGTGGACGAAAAATGTCAACTACTTACATAAATATGTATCTATATAAATTTAAGCGAATGATAGTGTTACCACATGTTATTCAAGCTTTTTTATGTGACATTCAGTGACATTCAAAATCGACTGTACTTTTGAAATAAGGTTGATTAGCTTCTAAGACAGTGTTAAAAAAGACAGACTAATTTTTACATATCTTAAATACTACAGGAATAAACATTTAAAGTTAACGAACAATGTTTTTTTAGGACAAAGAAAAACCGGTGAACCTTACATCACTATAGACATATAATAAATAATAATAAAAATTATAGTCATTGAGCATTTTATACGAGGACAAAAGAATTTGCACAGTTGAATAATAATGTCTATAAGTAATTAAAACTTAAGTATTAATATTTGATTGCTAGTTCTTTCCTTTTAAAAACTCCTTTCAGTCTTCTCAAGCCTTCTCGGCATTGATCGGACTGTTTTTGGTAAATTCAGTCTCAATATTATTCCATTCTTGCAGGTAAATCTTTTTAAGCTCATCTTTATTTGTTATGTTATAACAAACATGCTCAATTGGATTCATATCCTGTCATATCCAGATTTCGTGGCGGTGAGTCGCGGTGTGTTTAACGTATGTAAACGTACGCAGTATTCAGTATTGTATACGTTTTACTAGATTTTCTTTTAATATATTTAAATATTGATACTTGTTCATGATGCCATCAATAAATACAAGTTCTCCAAGTCTTGATGCTTCCATAGATTTCCAAACTCATTAAATCAACACGACTTCTCTTCATGATTTCTGCAATTTCACTGTATGATTTAAACATTGTGCAAATTTAATATTATTTTTCTTTCTTCAGTTGTTGTTTCTTTTACTTACTGTTCTAGCCATTGTTATTCTATTTTACCTCTTCGATTGTTACCCTTTGAATATTGTTGGCGCTTATAGGATAGGCGCTGATAGGCGCTTACTTTCACTTTCTTCAGATTGTTCGATACAAACGGTTAGCGCCTATAGGCGCTCTAAAATCTAAATACTTAGGTGCTCATCAATAAATAAATGATATGAGTTTAACGTTGTAGGATTCAGTGTTTTGACGATTTGCATATTAATTCTACAAAATGCACATTGACGAAAATTTTCGTCATTCGTAGCGTATATCGCGGCAAACATTGGACCATACGTCACGCACGCGCGGTCGGTACGGTATGTCTCAAAGTCTGCCGTGTTTGCCGTAGCGAAAAGGTTAATTGACTGAAATTTCTAACTTTATTGAACTTTATTGATCGCATAGATCACAAATTACTACCGGGACATATTTCGCTTGTTTCAATAAGTGAAGAACAATATATTCGTAAACAGGTATGTGTAAATAAAAATTTTCTAATGTATGCCAATACTTCTGTCCTCGTATAAAATGCTCAATAAATATATTTTTATTATTGTTGTGTGTATCGCTTTATTTATATTATTGTTTCTTATTCTATAACAAACTAGAGTAGATAACATATGGATATGTTGAACCATTTTTTGTTTAAATCAATTTGTTTAGTAGTTACAAACATTTGTATCATAGTAATCATGCTGTGCCAATACTTTTGTCCAGCACTGTATATGTATATTATATACAATTATGCGTACTTGTTTATGTCATACTTTAAAGTAGCTTTTACTTGAATTTCAGCAGTGAAAAATGAATGAGACTACTTTACCTCCCTCACCAAATTGGTACTTAAGCAACATTCTTGCTTATTCCTTTAATGGTACCGTTGCATGGGGTGCTAGAAAAACAATTGTTGTTGTTAAATCTAATGAAAATGAAAAAGCATTACAATATTCTATCATTAAACATGCTCACAAAGATAGGGTAACTTGTCTTGCTTTTACTCCTCAGTTTGAGGAAGTAAATAGTAATTTATTGGCTTCTACAGGTGATGATAACATAGTAAAAGTATGGGATTCAGAAACCTTATCCATAGCTTACAGTTATTCTTTTGGAACAGTAAGTAGATACACACACATATATGTATATGCTTTAAAGAATTATATTATTATTTTATATATGATATATATTTTTGTTTAGAACCAACAAGCCATAGGAGTAGATTGGTCATATAAGGATCCTTTTGTATTATATTCAGCAAGTTCTGATGGTTGCATATTATCATGGAATGTTCATTTTAACACTATATCTTCCATTTTGCTAGGAAAAGTAACACCTACTTGTATTTCCTCTTGTCCTCATGATCAACATATTGTGGCTGTAGGTTCTAAGAGTGGTTTAGTCTATGTACTTAATTTTCAAGGGAAAGGAACGATAATGTATAAACTAAGAGGACATGATACAGAAGTTGTCAGTCTGTCTTGGTGCCCCTCAGAACAGAATGTTATAAATGGAAATCACAATAGAGATTTACTTTTAGCTTCTGGTGGAAAAGACAGGTGATTTCATAAATTTCATAATTACAAGTCATATCTAACAATAATATTAAAATTCTTCCAAGTTATTTACAATGTAAAATTATAAATATGTATGTACAGATTAATTTATATTTGGAGAGCTGGTGGAGATGGACGTTACGAAATGACAATTTCATTGCCTTCGGGACCTCTTGATTGTCATCAGCACAGAAGCAAATTGAACTCGACCGTAGGTAATTGGATTGCAATTCGTTGGATAGAGCCTAAACTATTGCTTACAAGTTCCTTTTGGGGTGAATTAATATCTTGGCATTTATCGACAATGACAAAGGGCAAACCTACTTACAAGTTAATACATGCACAACATAGTAGAGGTTTATTTTGTATCGCACATAGACCAAGTGTACAGGAAAATTTGATAGAAGATTGGAGGATAAAGAAAAGGTCCCTATTGAAAAGCTAGCTGTAAATTGTACACATAAAATGATTATACATAAGAATATGTTTATAATTTATTACAGATATAAAATTTGGACTCTGGCACAAGATCGTAGAGTTATTTGTTGCGAAATGAAAGAAAATAATATTGAAATAGTATGTGATATTTACACACAAAGTGGCTATGTTTATTGTATTGCAGCTTGCCCATTAGACACTTCACGCATTGCGTTTGGTGTTGGAGATGCAATGTTACGGTTGTGGAATTTGTCAGAAGCACATTGTAATACTTTTGATATAACTGTTTTATGGCAAAAAATTAAGGGAAAAATTCGTACGGTAAGAGAATATATTTTCGACATTATTTACGAAACAGTAAAAGCGAATAATATAACGTCTACACTTAGATCGCGTGGCATCCTGAAAAAGAAAACTTATTAGCATACGCAACTGAAGAAGGTCGAATCGGTGTGTTTGATACAAATGGTAACAAACCACCTACTTTGTATAGACAATATCATAGAAAGATAGTATATACTATTATTTGGGGTCCATGTCCAGAGAGTAAGCAGTATGTGTTATACTCTTGTGCAGAAGGAGAACTTGTATTCTATGATCCTGTAAAACCAAACCAAGGTAACATCTTGCATGTTTCACTTGAAACATTTGCTGTTGATTATGTTAGCAATCTATTGTATGTGAAGTGTGACAATAAAGTTTCGGGAATATTTAATGGCAACAATGCAAACAGTTGTGTCCACTTTGATGGAAACAGAACTATTCTCAAAACTTTAATATCACACCTTTGTATATTGTGAGTAATTTAAAATTATTCTTTTTATTAGAACCTACATCTGTAATAAAAAAAGAATGTACAGGATTCAATTGGAAGCCAGACTTTTCCTGCTTGGCAGTAGGATTTGAGAATGGGTATGTTCTAAAATCCTACAATATTACATTTTTCAATATTTCTCAATCCATACCGTTAATTATTTTTCAGATCAATTTCATTTCTTAATCGCAAATTTAAAATGTGTGGATACGCTAAATTTTCCTCTGTCATGGTGTATTGCTTAGCATGGCATCCAGAGAGTACTGCGACAGATTCAACATACTCTCCATTAAGAAATTATTTGGCCGTTGCTTTTGAGTCATGTAAACTAATAGTCTTTGATTTATCCAATTTCATGGACCATTTAACAAAATTAGAAAACTCAACTGAAAATGATAATGAAAAAACATTTGATTCTTATAAAGTGCATGAGGTCGTGGCCAACTTAACTGGACATGTCCATAGTATTGTTTGTTTGGCATGGAATCCATACATTAGTGGACAGTTGATATCTGGTAGTTATGATAGTACGGCACAGGTAAGAACATGAAAATACGTCAAGATTTATAGGTATAAAATTGATATCTTAAATATACAAAATATATAAATGTACCTCTTTTATATAAAAACGATTAATTAATTAGGTGTGGAACGTTGAGACACAAGAATTGATAGCCACTTATACACAACATAGTGGTCCAGTACTGTGTTGCATGTGGAGTCCACTAGATCCTAATTATATCATAACAGGTTCGTTAGATTTTACTGTCCGAATATGGAAAGTAACGGACAATAATCCCGTTGCACCGCAAGAGAAAGTGCATACAAAATCAGCAAAGAAAAATAAAGACAAACAAATAAAAACAAATAAAATTGTTGATACTTCGATTCAAAATAGTGTAACAGATTTAACAAACACCATGTCGGAGTGTTCGGTTTCGAACGTTTCTCAACCCTTGCAAAGTATGAAAACAATATTTGTAGTTGTACTGTTGAAACTATGTTATGTCGTAATATTAGTAGTGGACTTTCAATTGTAGAATTAAAGACAGTACCGATGAAAGAAGAAGTAAAAAAGAAAAAGCGTGAGAAAACATATTTCGTGAAAAGTAGTAAAATAATGGATAATACAACCCAGTTGTTAAATTCTCTCGTAAATATTGTGAAAACTACAGAACGTGAGAACGGAAATATTGAAGAAGATCAGGAAGATATATCGTATCATATGTCACCGTTTTTATTTTCAACAAAAGAAAACTTTATGTCCTTTTTTGCCGATAATAGTAAGTTATTTATTATTAAGAAAAAATATGTTAGATTGCATCATATACCTGCCCAATATCATCATCTTTTGTCCATCTACAGAATATGCTCATATCGAGGAAGGAAGACACGATGTAGCCACTGAAATGGACATTTGGTGTGACAATCTTAAAGAAAACTTAGATGAAGCTGTGAAAGAGAAACGACTCAATGACTCCCTTGTTTCGCTTTCAGCCAGTTTATCCATGAAGTGCATACTTACCTTATTAAATCATTGTGTAACATATAATTAGAGTCATTGTGAAACCAACTTAATAATTACAATATGTTTTAGAACATGGAAAGAAATGTGTGAATTATATGCATATCAATTAATAAGTGACGGTAAAGCTCACAAAGCAGTATCATATTTACTTTGTATACATAAAACTTACAAAGCTATAGAAGTACTCCAGAATGCAAATTTACATAAGGAAGCTTATGCTCTTGCAAGATGTAGACTTGAATCTGATGATCCTGTTCTGACGAACGTATTACAAGACTGGGCAAAGTACAGCGCACATATTGGCCTTTTTGAAGATGTAGCATACATGTAAGTTATTATATTAAAAAACATAGTACATGTCACAAATAATTTTACAATCATACTTTCAGTTACGCTAAGTTGGGAGACTTTTCTAATACAGTGAAATATCTTGCGCGTCGTAAAGATCCAACCACTTTAATTACCGCAGCTGAAATTGCACTTTTATGTAACGATGATATTCTCAGTAAATCGTTAGCTGAGGAAGCAATAATTGCAGCTTTCAAAAACTCTGAGTACAATTTAGTTAGAAATATAATCACAAAGTTCACATACCTTAAGGTATATATTTATATCATGTATTCCTATTTCGTTTTAAATATGATAATATAACTATTCAAACATAATTCGATTTTAGTACCAAGAAGTACATATAATCGTTGTTGAAAAACTCCGACAAGTTATTGAAAGAAATGTAATACCCGACTCAGTTCAGCTGTGGTTAAATGGAGAACTAAAAGATGGAATGTTACAAGTTTTTGAAATAACTTGTAAAGATTACTATCCTTGTTACGATGATTTACGCCAAAGCAGCATCTGTAATACATTGGATAATGAAGAAATGGTAGGAATATACTTGAAATAAATAGTGCGATCGAAGTCAATAATGAATGATGAAATCGATAATATTCAACAATTTTCAATTTCAGTTATGGCTAACTGTTAGCTATGAAATTGCATTGGCTGTAATTTCGCCTGAAAAACAACAGCGATTAAAACACATTGTTTCCGCATTAGGAACCATTAGTCAGTTTGAAACCTTGCATCGGAATAATCATGAATATCATCCTAACTTTTTGATCGAAGTCATTATGAAATTGGATAATAGAAATCCAACTAAAGAAGAAAGCATTTATGCAAAAACTGACTATCCTGTATCAGTCAGTTTACGAGCATACTTATGCAGTGCTTTTTTGAATTGGTTTGTAAATAACATAAATGAAGAATACGTTAATGTCAACATGCATGTTTATATCAATTTAATAGAAAACTTGATTGACGATGCACTGAATAAGCAAGCAGTGAAGCAATGGTTAATAACAAATGAAATTAACAAAGTGGAGAGTCAAGTAGCATCTGCATTATGTGAGTTGTATAAGTATTATCTAATTGATTTAAAAAAATTTTACTTTAATTTTAATTAATTGTTTCATTAGGTAAAACACAAGAAGAAAATGAAAATGAACAGACTGCAGAATCCCTTGTACAAAAACTGAATGCATTAAAAGTTGAAAAGAAACAGCTTGTGGATGATCTAGTTTGTGTTCCTAATCCAGTCATGGTTTACAGCAAGGCAAATGAGTTAGCTGGCAAATTGACGGATGAAACAATTAAATCTACATTCCTAGATATAGTTTCGAAAGCATGGACAAATGCTACCTCGTGAATAAAATCTTAAGTGTACTTAATTTTTCTATAAAGACTGACTACGATAGAGATAGGTTGTTTCTCATTCCATGAATTACAGTCAGTAGTGATGTAATACTCAATACTTGATTTTTTTCTAATTAATTTCTTTTATACATTTTATTTAGACCATATAGATAAGAAATGAAGGCACTTGTTTCTCAACATATTTACATAATTTAAGAATTATGTAATAGATTTAGATATTATACAAAATTATAAAAATACAATTTTTATTTACAAAAATGAGAATGTAAGTATTATAAAATATGTTTTTTTTTATTTGTAAGGAAATACAATTTATAACAAGAGATTGTTGTTTTCTTTTAATTCAGACTTACTTTCCAAAAACGAATTTCTCTATCACTTGCAGCACAAATGTATGGCTCACTGTAATGCCATGTTATTCCACCTATTAATTTAACTTGACCACAAAGTATCTCTTGGTCAGACTTCACATTTCTTATTTTCAATAAATTATCCGGTCTACCAATAGTTGCAACTAAATGATCGTAAACAGGAGAAAATTTTACTATTAATCCACCTTCAATGTGAAGAGGACCTGATTCCTGTGGTAAACTGAAAATTAAAGAAAATATATATTTAATATAGAAAATGTATTCATCAGCTGATTTTCTATAGTTTCCATTTTTATTCGAAATACCTCAGATTGGATATATCCCATAGAAGTAACTTTCCAGCAGCTATACCAGCTATTTTAAATGGATTAGATCCCCAATCGATTGACATTAAAGGAACAATATCTGCATCTAGAGACATAATTGCTTGTTGACTTCGCACGTCATACATGTGAATCTGCCCATTCTTTTCTCCCACAAGAAACTTGCCAGGTTTTTCAGGGTGAAAACGTATGGTCATACCAGGCGATGTTAAATAAAATGTGGAAATACATTTTTCATCTTCCTTTACAGCCCAAAGTTTACATGTATGATCATCGGATGCAGAAGCCAATATTTCACCCTCAGTTTCATAACAAATTGAATTTATATAATCTTTATGCCCTTCCATCTTGTATTAAAAAGAAAAAATTATAATTATTATTAATGAAATAATATTAATAAACCATTACTTATGAAAAGATACATGAAATAAATTTATATTACTTTACCTCACATACAGTATCATCAGTCATATTACTGGTATACAATCTTATTCTAAAATCTGCCCCAGCAATGCAAAACATTAAAACTTTTGGTACTACGCTCAAGGAGGTTTCTGGACTCCACGCGATGGCATGTGGTCTGGTGTCATGACGAAATGTTCTTAAAGGATTATAAGCTATATCTTCTACTGTCTCATCCTCTTCCTAAAACAAATGTATATTCTTAACAATTGGACTTTTCCACTAATTAAAGATATATTTAATTTTTTTAAATAGAAATATAACACAAATATATTGTTAGATCACTTTATAATGTAAAATAAAAAGTGGTCTTTAAATTATACATCAAATTCATTAGTATCATTAATTAAAATAAGATACTTTCATTCGTTTCAATATTCAATTTCGTATTTCCGACTTTTTCAAATTGTATTCAGCCCCGAGTGAAGTTATCCTTCGTTACAGATGTTCAACATATACGCAATAAAATCTTTACCTGAAATTTAATAGTACCGATAACAATTTCTTCGGCAAGAGCAATACAAATTAAATGTCGAGACCATTCATACTGTGACAATTCGACACAATATATTTGTTTAGAGAAATGTAATTGAAACGTAGGCGGTACAGTCAGTGCCTCGTCCATCCTGTATTCGTAATTATCGGACTTAATTTAATGCAAGTTGATGCAAATGATGAACTTGTTTTAATAAAATTTACGGAAGATCTCCCGGCATAACCTTCAAAGTTTCACAAAAAAATTAATCTATCGATGTCTTACTGAGACAAATATCAGCGAATTTTATATGAACGGTAAATGACAGTTAAAAATTTCCTCTCTGATTTACTAATTCATTCATAATGCAATTGCTTGGGGTGTCGTTACGCTACAATTACGATCGTAATCTCATATAAACATAAAAAATATGCACACATTGAGAGGTGAGGTTAGGTCGAATTCAAATCATCCAGAGGGCAGTAGGTATTTTACGTGTGGTATATGTAATCGTTCAACGTGCCGCGTATCTCTCGGAAACGAACTTGTTTCGCTAAATATAAGATCGCCGCTCACACGTGCCGCGAGTTTTTAACTCCCTGAGCAACGACCAGATATGAATTGACAGGCTGTAGTGGCAGAGATCTTGCCAAACGGTATCTTCGATCCGCCTCGATCTACGATCGCGTTACGAGGTGGGTACCTTCTGTCAAGGCATGCTGGCTAGGGCATGCTGTGCACACTTCGCAAGCTGCTTCGCCTCGTGTTTTTCTTTCATTCTAATCACACGATTTCACGTTATCCGCGTGTAACGCAAATTTTCACCGATTCACGTAAGCCTGTGTAGGCAGTATGAAGCATTGATACTTCACACGAAACACGTATTTCACCTTCGTACGTTTGACTACGATTTTGAATTTTCAAAGGAGTATTATTTTGCGAACTCGAAAAGTTCATCTTACTATTATACCCTTTTGATTTTTCTATCATTCAACCAGGCTTTACGTGTGTCGTTTATAAATACACGTGTTTTTGAACGTAAAATAAAACTACTTAACACTGATGTATGTATAATATTGATGAATGTGTTGCTTCAAATGATGAAAGAAATTTAATGGGTTTTATCATTTGAAGTAGAAATAGATAAACCAGTTGGTATCTCTTGCACATATGTTTTAGAGGTCAAATATTCAAGCATCAACTGTATGGTTTTTTTACATGTGAGTTTATAGAAACATGGGTCACATGAAGCTAGTCATTATTTGTATAAACTACAATACATCTATCTTTTTGCCACTGTGTTTGTCTAATTAATTAATAGATTGGTCTAATTCATAGAAATAAGGGCAATACACAAATTTCAGTAATCTTTTTGTCCATTATGGTAAATCAAACGATTATAAGTTAAAGGGAAATGACTAAAATTATGACTGTACATCTGGATATAATAATTAAAATTTATATTTGATTAGTCATTTAGTATTGAAATAAAAATATAAATTTATAAGATTTAATAATTTAAATTCCATTATTACAGTGCACTAGGTAGGGATGGAGTTCGGGGCAGGAGATGTTGCCCAAATATCAGCAGAACTTGCTCAAGTGGTTGAGGTGATGATGTCACCAAATGTACCACAACAACAACGTTTAGAAGTATATAATGCTTGTGAGAGATTTAAAGAATCTTCTCCTTTGTGTGCGCAATGTGGACTATACCTGGCACAAAAATCACCAAATAGAAGTTCGGTGGTTCGTCATTTTGGACTACAGCTTATGGAGCATTGTATTAAGTATCGGTGGACTCAGATATCACAATCGGAAAAGATATTTATAAAGGAAAATGCAATGAAGCTACTCCAAGAAGGTATAGAACCATTGTTACAAGAGGAGGCTCATATTAAGGATGCATTGTCTCGAGTTGTGGTGGAAATGATAAAACGAGAGTGGCCACAACAATGGCCTACACTACTAGCTGAACTTAGTCAAGCTTGTACAAGAGGCGAAAGTCAGACTGAATTAGTTCTTCTTGTGTTTCTAAGGCTTGTGGAAGATGTTGCCCTTCTACAAACATTAGAATCCAATCAAAGGAGAAAGGACATATATCAAGCACTTAACACAAATATGGCAGAGATTTTTAGCTTTTTTTTAAGATTGATGGAACAACACATTTCAGAGTTTCAAAAGAAAAGTAGTTTAGGATGCACTTCCGAGGCGGCAGCACATAGTAAAGTTGTTCAGGTATATTTAGCCCAAAACTTTTAAGTAATATAATTTATAAATTTCATATATAACACTAAATTTAATTATTTTTACTCGATAGGTAGTATTGTCAACATTAACTGGATTTGTGGAATGGATTTCAATTAATCATGTAATGGCAGAAGATGGTAGATTACTGCAAATATTATGTCTTCTACTAGGAGATCCAATATTTCAGTGTTCGGCGGGTGAATGTTTGTTGCAAATTGTAAATCGTAAAGGGAAAGCTGAAGACAGGAAACAATTAATGATTCTGTTTTCTGAAGATGCTCTAAGATATATTTATGCAGCAGCAACTGCAGCATCGCCTATTACTGGGTCAAATGAGTTTATTAACTCTTCTAACAACCATTATTTGTTTTTAAAGAAGCTTACACAGGTAAAGTTTATTTTTGTCAAGTAAAAAATATTACCTGAAATTGTTCAACGTTTATGTAATTTACATTTCATTTTAATCAAATTCAGGTATTAACTGGTATGGCGACACAACTGTGTACACTTTGGGGCAAAGACGATGGTTCCAGTATTAGGCCAACGCATTTCAACATATTTTTAGACACAGTATTGACTTTCACTATGTCTTCAAGCTTGACACTGATACATTTGGCAAACGCAATTTGGATAATGTTGTTTAAACACGAACAGATAAAACAAGATCCGCTATTGTTAACTTACATACCGAAATATGTAGAAAGCACAGCGCCAAAATTGATAAAAGTTGCCTATCCGCACGGTAGACAGAGTAATGGAATGAGCACGTACTGTCTTGCGGATTACGATTCGGAAGAAGAATTTAACGTATTTCTTCATAGACTAAGAACTGACTTATTGGAAGGATTTCGGCATGCGACGATGGTAGCGCCATTAGTAACGTTTACTTATGTACAGCAATGGTTAACAGCGAAAATAACAAAAGGTATGTCAGACCTTCGATATAAAAGTGATCAGAATGATCCGCAATATCTTGAATGGGAAGCTCTTGCACAAACTTTGGATTCTGTTGTATCGAAAATTCTACTGATCAACGAACGACCAAGCGTGCAAACTGGTTTGCAACTGTTGGAATTATGCCTCGGTTATTCTCCCCAAGACCCTTGGTTACTGTCAGCTTTACTTTCTTGCATTAGCGCTCTTTTTGTCTTCCTGTCTATGTCAACTGGTTCGATGGCTATGCCAGGAGTAGCCATCCTGCCAAGAGTACTGGAAAAGATCTTTGCTGCTCTGGTATTTGAAGCACCTGGTGAGACGAAGGGTACTCGATCTAGAGCAGCAAAGAATGTAAGACGTCATGCGGCTAGTCTGATGGTCAAGATTAGTTTGAAGTATCCATTGCTGCTCCTCCCAGTGTTCGATCAGATACATTCAATGGTTCGTGGTTTAGCAAGAGAGCCAAGTTCTTTGTCCAAGATGGAGGCTATCACCCTGTACGAAGCATTGTTACTGATATCGAATCACTTCTGTGATTATGAAAGACAAACTAGATTTGTTGCTGAAGTAATTGGAGAAGGATCAGCAAAATTTATTGCTCTTGGATCCGAAGCATTTAAAGGTCCATTAGAACTGATGAGATTCATAGGATTCGGTGTTCCATTCCGGATGATCCGGATCGTGCTGCGAGAGGCAGTTTTGTTGCAGCGCTTAGCGAAAGCGGAAATCCGGTATATCGGAATCCTGCTACACCACATGTAATTCCAATTTTACCTACACTTTTCGCATTGCTCAGGGCAATGAACGCTCTCTTCACACCTGCAGCACTGACAGCTTTACCAGAGGTAAGGAAGCCATCGATAAGTTTTTCCAGTCAATCATTTGTTGTAATTAAATACAATAGAATGTAACGAATCCCATTTCTCTTCTCAGGAATACAAAAATGCTTACGAATTACTGGAATCAGAAAAAGCAAATTTGTTGGGTTTAAATGTAACGAGTGATAATGCTTCTGAACCTGATCAATCTTCGAGTACTGCTTTGATTCGAATGCAATCATTTCTCAGTAATATTAATGATCAGTGTTATCATATGTTAGGTAGTGGATGCCATATGATTGGAAGAGACTTTTATCAGTTACCTGGTTTGGCACCAGCACTTATCAACTCAGTTTTTTCTAACATGGAGGTAATTTTTTATTGTCGTTTTTATTATTTCAAAAATGTGTATTCATATTCTAAAGCTTAAAGCTTAGGCTGTGTTTATGTCTTACCAGAAATTTTATTTATTAATTTCAGATGATTCCGGACTACAGATTACGACCTATTATACGTGTTTTCATGAAACCATTCATATATTCCTGTCCTCCTGCATTTTACGGAAGCGTACTTGTACCCGTGCTGGCTCATATTTCTACGCACAGTAAGATATTTTATCGTCTTTTATTTTCTGTTCTCCCCTTTGGTAACATTTATTTACACATTTGATGGTATTTTCACAGTGTGCCAAAGATTAAGTGCCAAGTGGCAATATATTGCTCATCTTTACGAATCTGGTGGTTTGGACGAAGAGAACACTGACACGCAGGAGGTTATAGCTGACATGTTGAACCGAAATTTGACAAGGGACTTTGTAGACGTACTCAAAGTGGCCCTTGTTGGAGGTGCTGCTAGTGATGCAACTCCCCCCGATACAATGGAACAAGACATGGGAGGTATGGCTATAGATCCTCCTTCATCACGTGGTAATAGCATAGTTGCAGAAGTGGTCAGCGAATTGGGTACCTTTGTTCTTCGACATCCATCTACGTGTCACAGTGTCGTCTTATGCGTGTTAGGGTAATGAATACTTTTAGTAGCAATTTTTTCTTTAAATATAAGAATAAATCGGATTACAACTCAACAATCCCTTTCGCATTCAGGGCTTTGACTTGGAATGATTCAAATGCCAGTTTGAAAGCTACAACGCTGACTGGGCCAGTTGTACGAGCATTAGCAGCTGATGGTAGCCTGACACCTGCTATGGCCGCTCATATTATGGTAGCTATCCTCCAAGGCTTACAGCTTCACGGACAACACGAGGCCAATCAAGGATCTCTGGTCACATTGGGTACACAAGTTTACGAATGTCTCCGACCTAAGTTCCCCAATATTATTGAAGTAATGCAAAAAATTCCGGGCATTAATCCTACCGACCTGCAACGTTTCGACGAAAAAATGGCTGTTGTTAGTACTAAAGGAAACAAGGTTGAGAAAGGAAAGAAGGATTTGTTCAAGAAAATCACAAATCAGGTAATATTTTCTGTCCTAATTTTACAATAAATAAATAGGGCAAATAAGTGTCACTGTTTAACTACGCATTGCATAATATATATATTCGGTTACAGCTCATTGGTCGAAGCGTTGGTCAGTTATTCCGTAAAGAAGTTAAGATAGATAATTTACCGCGGATAGAAGTTTTTGGAAAATCGCAGCAAACACGCGTTGACGAGATCTCGAAGAATTCGACTGACAGTGGTATCGCTTCGTTGTTTGCAGGACCCACGTAGCAGAAACTACATCTAGATAAGGCATCGTGAAAACAATTTTCTACAGAAAGAAGAACATTCAACTATAAATATGAAAATCCTGTATCGAAAATAAGAAGATTCCATAGTTTCCTTCGAGCAGATGTTCGTCTCTTTTTTTTTTTTAATTATTCGTGAGGTTGAACGTGTGCATACAGTCTGAATAAGTACGATGATACATAAGTAAACTACTTAACGTATGTATCAAAGATAAAAAATAAAATTGAAAAGATTACGCTTACGCACGCATTCAACGTCAACTGTGAATAGTTTGTAAAAAAAATCTAGTGCTATTTATGAGAGCTATCTTATTTTTGGTCCGGGATTTTGTCGTATACAGAAGAAATTTTGTTCAATGAATATCTAGGGTGCGCGAGCGCGTGTGTGTGTATGTATGATATTGCGTGTGGTGCGCAGAGATACGCACTTGTAATATAAGGAAGACGTTCGTCGCTAAAGAACAACATGCAACATTTCTGACACAAGAAATTGAAAAAAAAAAGTCTAAATAATTGAGCAATTGTATATTAAGTCGCACGCATTTATTTCCTATTTTTTTTCCATTTTACATAAAATCTCATATAACAATGTAGAACAGCAGCATGATTTCGAACGATCACGCGATATGTAGAACAGTTTTGTAAACAACATTTCGCTACAATATACAATACAGATATTGTTGATTTATATAAAACGATTTCTACAATTTGGTATAAAAATTTGTATGCAAATCATTTATAATTGTTCTCGAACAAGTAAAATGTGTACATTTCTTGGCACTTTTTAAAAGCGCTGTTATAATATAATATCTCGAATCAACATTTGTGTTCTAAAAGTTTTATTGAGTTTTTATTATTTAACTTTTTTAGTCAACTTTTACTATTTAAAAAAAAAATACAAAGTGAACATTTTTTATATGTGGAATTATTTAATGTAAAATGACATCTTCTGTTTCGTACATATTACGATGATTAAATGCAAGTTTTATTCAACACTTAACAGTTGGTGAAAATGTAGCATTCCACTTTCTCTAACATGTATACATTTTTTAATGTTAACTATCGATTGAAAATGTAATATTTTCATATATTTTTTTTGTTTTTTATTACTTCTTACGTTTAATTAATTCTGTTATTGTGAGAACTTCGGCACTGTAACTATCGCACAAAACTTGGATTAGTATTTTGTAGTACGATTGTCATTATGCATCAAACACTGACTGGACTTTACAAAAGATAATTCATATTAATGATCAGCTATTTGACATATGACAATCATCGCACGTGGAATTTAATCCGTAAAACATAAACGATACGGAGCATTATGCGATAGAGACTGTGTTACTTAAAGGAAACATACAATGATGGGTATACAGAGATTTAAAAATTCTGTGACAACGTTTACAGATGTCGATGCATTTCGAAAAGTTCGAAGCATTAGTACTTGATGTATGTCCTTGTTAAATGTGGTCAATCTGCCTATCATATTAAAAGTGGTTTCATTTTGAAATAAAATTGATAAATAAATATATTTTGCCATAAGATATACTAGAACTCTTGTGACAGAATTCCAGTTTTTGTCAGCTACAAATTTTATAAATAGTTGAATTGACTACAGAGTTAGGCACTAAAAATTTTCCTTCAAAACACATTCATAAAAATCATACAACTTATTAACTCGATCTGGAGTAAGTAAGTACGAATACGATTAAATACACATTTTGTATTTTTTATACGGTATGTATGCGCATATAAAGTGAAACATTGAAAGGGTGTGTATACCCTTACAGATAGTTTTTGGAATACGATTGCAGTAAAATGCAAAAAGATATTTAACAGTTTCTCATTTGTCTTTTAATGTCATTTAGTATATCTCCTTACCAATGTTTAAATTTTAAAACATAAACGTCAGGTAAACAAAATATGGAAAAATTAATCATTCATGAAATGTGATTTTATTGCTGAATCGGTAATCACTGGTGTAAATCTTGAAACAATCTTACAATAGAATTCTAGTAATTCTATCGTAGATCAATCAGAACCGAATGTGATGTTCGCACGGGAATACCGAGTACTGTTTTGAAAAAATACAACCTTAAAACAGGTTTTTTGCAATGTTTAACTTTGACCACGTGAAAAGTTAATGAAAAATAATCCAGAATTACATCAGTTTAATTAGTTTTTATAATTTGTAACAAATATAGAAGAACAATTTGTTAAAAATTTATCGATCGAATAAGTTTTCATGAATATTCTGCTGTTATGAAAATTTTATGACTGCTGAAGTCATAGTTTTTATGCCATTATTTAAAGGTGGACCCTAAGGTTAATGCTGACATTTCATTCCACTGCGCATTTTTTTTTATATATAAAGAACTTTAAACACCTGTAATGATCGATAATAGGTATGTATATGGAGCAGTTGCTTTACTTTAACTAATTAAATGTTTACAGATTTCTTTTTCTTCAATTATTTGAAAAATGCGCAGTGAGATGACATAAATATCTTTGATATCACTAACCGTAATATCTATAAGACTCGAGGTACTTTGTTATTGTGATGTTGACACTTCGAAAGCGACCCGACCTATTTCCAAATCCAGTTTACAATATAAATTAGTTCCCATCAATTATTCACGTCGAGAAAAATCAAATAGAATTACATAATCTCACAGAAATTGGAAGAATCAACGAAAGAAAAATATCAGAAAGATACTTCGGAACACGAGATAACCGACAGTTATCGAATAAGTCACACGTTTACTAGGAACTGTCAATGATGACCACTATATTTGGTCAATTTTATTCGTTCACACGATCATTCGCGTCGTTCGTTCATACAGAAAGCGCACAAACAACAAAGATGCGTACTATTTATCTCGATCATAGATGCCTTGTGTAGATTATATGTAGCATATATAAAGGAAAGTTTTCTTAATTTCAAACAGGTCTGATTTTGTACTTCATAAAGGTAGGTCTTGGTAGGTCTCGCATAATCTGGTGGTCTTAAAATACGTAAAAAAATACAGTGAATATTTCATTAAGAATAAATATCTTTAATGAGCGAGCAATTGAAGAGTAAGGTACCTGATTTTTTTTTTTACTTTGAACGTTGACGGTACGTGTTTACCGCGAATTCAGTACAATTCATTGCGAGATTGAAATATCGTTAGAAACCTGATCCGGAACAGATCGTATGCTCGGTAAGTGTAAACGTGAAATTGAATATCTTTGTAGACAAATCGTTCTCGATTTGATCGTTAGGCGTCCGAGACATGTTCCGAAGCACTTGGGCTCGCATTAATATCGTCCTTTTTCCCTACCAATAAAAACACGTCCATATTATCTTTTCCCTTAACATAAACTTGGCCACGCGGCTCGAATTCGTATTGTTCCGCGAGTATATCCAACGAGTTCTTGGCCACCTGTATCCTTCCAGCGACTCCGGTCGAGTCCATTCTAGATGCTATATTTACAGCGTCACCCCAGATGTCGTAGTACAGCTTGGTAGCACCGATCACGCCGGCGGTAACGTCCCCGTAATTAAAACCGATCCTCAAAATTAATTTGAAACCTAACAGATCTCTGTTGAAGTCATATATTACTTTATGCATAGCCGTAGCAAAGTCCATCAACTGGAAAAGATGCGCCTGTTCGTGGTCACTTTGCTGCCTGACTTGCGGATTTAAGCCGCTCGCTGCCATGAACGTGCTACCGATGGTCTTGATCTTCTCCACGTTCGAGAACTCCGGTTTCTCTAAAAGCTCGTCGAAATCGCCGATAAGTTCGTTCAGCACACGTAAATACTCTTTACCGCCTAAATAGGACTCGTCATAGAGTTCATTGAAGTTCACTATACTCGCAAAAATGATCCCCACGGCCTTGTGATTCTGCGAATATTTTGCGGTGGTTTTCAACTGATCAGCGACATATTTCGGTATAATATTGTGTAAAAGCCAGTCCGCCTGATTCTTCATCGATTGTACACGGCATTTGTCCCGTGCCGCTACCGCGTTCCCGTGGAAGCTCAACCGATAACTGATCTCGAACTCACGATTTAAAAACCAAACTAGCAACAGCAGAAGTATCATGTCTAAAAAAATCTCGGAATTGTACAATCTTTCGTTGTATCTGATCTCCGCCTCTCGCTGTCTCATCAGAATGATTTTAGATGCGTGGACAGAAGCACCGTTGAACACTTCTTTCATAGTAGTTTCGTTGAATCGATTCATGGTTAAGTTAACGACGTGTTGATCTTGCAGAGGCTGTAGATAATGCATCGAGTCGTTGATAAATCGATTACCGAGATTCTCTCGATTGTACGATATGTGACTTATTATAAGAAGAAGAAAAAGCACGCCCATAAACGTTACTAGGAAATTCTTCATCCAACAATTGAGTTGCGTGAAATTACAGAAATGAACTAAACCGACGAAAATCAGGTAACCGTAATAGTATTCGAAATTGTTCAAATGATGAAAGTTGCTGCACGTATAGTTGAGCAGAATAGACGTGATCGGTAAACCGACCAGAATCGCGCCACAAATGTGCCACGGATACCATTGCGAAAAGAATTTAAATATTTGTTGTATTAAAGTTGCGTGGACCAGATTCGGATACAGAAGTTGACGGACGCAAAGTGACACCGCTATAATTTGAATCGTAGTGGCACATACGAAAAAGATCAGATAGTATAACGTCGGCTCGCAAAGTAAAAAGAGTGAGACCGAAACGGCAGTGTACACTAACGCCGATATTAAAATATCAAAATACGTATTAAACCTCGAGGTAGCCAACGTAGGCGGATTACCACTGATACATTCGCTGACTTTATGAGCATTCTCTCTGTATTCCTTTTCCATTTCTTTGTTCTTGAAGAAAAGAGTCACACTGGAAAGTGGTGGTTTCACAAAGTACGAACGTTGAGAGCTTACGTTATCTTGAACGCATCTTTATGAACAAAAAGAATCATACGAATCAGATGACAATTCCTTAAAGTGTATAAAATGGAAATTAACGTTACTTATTCACCTAATTAGTTGTAGATCAGACTGTTTTCTTAACTTATGAAAACATGCACCAAAAGTATCCGTAACTGCCGGAGGAAACGGATAGGGTGGTACTGAAGACGATGGCTCTTGAACAGAGTTCAATGTCGAACTAGAAGTATAATAGCCACTCACTCTGTGTGCCAGTAAGTCTCCCTGAGCCATACCGTTCATCAAAAACAACTAAAATGTAAAATTAATTGCTACAGAAAAAGGAGTATACTAACACCGTAACTAATATACTTTCTTCAATGCATTTATACTGTGTGTGTGTACAGGGTGTCCCAAAATAGCTTTGACTCCCAGGAACCCTTCATTTCCGGGAGTCGAAGCTATTTTGGAGAACCCTCCTGTATATTATAATTGTAATACATATACCTCATCTGTGTCACTGTTTTCAAATAATAATACCTGTTGCTGTATACTGCTACGTCTGCTATTACTTCTAATACCAGAATCTTTTCTACTACACATCGAAGAGGCACGACTAAGTTCCTCTTGACCAGATAATAAAGGACTAGAAGGTACAGGGTTTGGATCCATTTCAATGTCATTCTGAGACGTATTCTGTAAACAGATACAACGTATATATAAATGGGACAATATAATCGAATATCGAAGATAAAACTTTTTCTCGACGTGATTGACCTGCCTAAATCCATTACGATCTTCAAACGACTGAGATTCTGTTTTCGACCGTTCGGCAATAATTGCTTTGGCTTCCTCCATTTCTAATGGAGTCATCTCTTCCGTAGTTCGTTGTCGTTGCAAATATTTCCACGGTCTGTTCCGCGTTTTTTTCTTTCCGTAACTAGCAACGGATATTGGACTTTTATTCACGTTTTCTTTTTCATCCGTAGTATCGGTATCTCCATTTTCAGAGTCTAAGATACTCGGCAAGGAGTTTGCTTTCATTCTATAATTACTTGCATTTGTAACCATATGAAGATAATGATATTTCGATTTAGACTGACTGTTGCAAGAGGCCAATCGATGACGCGACTGCATCAAAGGAGATATACTCTTTGGAGATACAATATTCGTTATGAATTGACTGGTAAAATCTATTTTTCGACCTTTGATAAAATAAGACTTTATACCTAGAACAAAAAGATATTTACCATTTTATCATCAAAACCTGTTATTCCATATGGTCCTTTGTGCTTAATTTTAAAGAAATTATATACCATTTATCAGATCTCCTTCTTCTGTAATATATTCATCATTCAGAAAACTCAATGTATTTTCACTTAAATGAACCCTTCCTGGTTTTCCTGTGCTTTCTAATTTATTTGCTAATGTAACATCATTGGACCAAACATCGAATTTAAATCTTTTGGTACCTACAATACCACATAGCACAGTTCCAGTGTGTACTCCAACTCTCATATTAACTCCCTCTCGTCTCTCAATATCAAACTGTTTTATAGCTTCTATCATAGCTGTTGAAAAAGATGTTTGAATTATTTCATGTCTCCATGCTACCTCCTCGAAACGCTTGGAAAAAGGGCCAATTACCTAAACCCATTTCGATACAACATTTTGCATGATCAGGCCTTGGTTCTGGACATCCACTTACACAGTAATAACAGTCTCCCAAAGTAGAAATTTTCTCACACCCGTGATGTTCACACAGATCATCGAATCTTTCGAACAAATCATTTAAAATCCCTACCAGTTCTTCCGCAGTCTTATTGGAACTCATTCGAGTAAATCCAACAATATCAGCAAATAAGATACTAACATTTTCCATTGAATGCATATTGAAAGGGCGAAACAGTGAACGTATATCCGTATTGTTGGACGGTATAGATCCTTTCTTCAAAGAATCTTCACGCTCCCTTTCACGTTCACTTTCTTCCATTAACCAGTCCGCAACTTTCGGTGGCATTACCGAATGAATCATTTTTTCTTTGAGTTGCTTCTCCATTTCTAATTGACGCCGGACTAATAATGACTGGCCAACTTTCATAAATGTACCACGCATTCGTACAAAAGTCATTATTAAAATATGAATACCTATCAGATGAATGCAGATCTGCATTAAGATTCTTATACCGAGACTCGTAGAAAAATAATCGTCTGAGAATGGACTACTGGATATGTTGCTACTTAAAAAATAACTTGACATTTCTTCACTTTTATGAGGCAACACATTCTCTCCCAATACAGAGGTTGTACTATTTATGCCTTTGGAAATCAAATCATTAGAAGAATCATTTATAGTGGAATTAACATTGGCTAATGTTGATATTATGCTGGAGTTCAAGTTTTTTAAAACATTCGTATTGTTTATGGCCTCAGACAATCTTCCAATCATAGTTTCTTGGGAAAATGACTTCAGTTCGAGCATGTTGGATAATAGTTTTGAATCCTGAGAATATGGTACTGCCTTCACACTTGTATATTCGTTGTTATTGTGCATCACATTTGAAAATTGACTGTTACTGAAATTACCCAATATCTTGGTGTAATCTAATACAGTATTATTCTCCATAGAGTTAATTGGTACACTATGCTTACTAAAAAAGTTGTCCCTTGCAGTTTTTGTACCATACAAGTAGGCGGTTAAAAATTCGAACAGAAAGGAATAAATCGTTGATATACCCACGCAAATATACAACGGCATTGGCAACACAGTGTAAATCAATAATAAAATCTCAGAGCACAGTGCAAAATGTCCGACTAGAGTTAGGCCATCTACGTAAGGCGGTACTATCGCAAGGAAAAGTAAAGACAAGATGCAAAGAACAGTTGCGACTCCTAGTGAAATCTGCAGCACATACGTCTTGTAATAATCTGTATGTGTTAAATACAAGACCACCGATACCATTGCTCCAATAATTGTGAACACTACTGTTATGGCTGGCCATGTTGTAGTATTATATTCTGTTCCGATTATAACAAAATACGCCAACCACGATAAAGAAACCAACAAAATATATGTTAGGGCATATCTGAAATACATATACATCGATATATGTCTAGCCACAAAACAAACTGAACAATCCTATACTACGTACCGGAATCTTAATCTAATTTGTGGAAAGGCACTTCTTTTGAATTGTTCTTCGAGTATTTCTGAATCGAATTTCGGATTCCACCAAGATCTTGGCGCTGCACGTTCAAATGGTACTGGAAGGCTAATTCCACAACATCCGAGACCTTGACCACTATGTGCCAAATATGTTTGTATATATGGTGCTAAAGATATATGGATTTCGTCTGCTCCACCTTCACTATCATCTTTAGCCCTTGTAAAACTAACAGACGAGCTTCGTTTTCGATTTAAATGAGAAGTCATACTTGACATTCGAATAATACTGAAAACAGGTGTTACTTTAATTCGGATCACTTGTGTAAATAAACATTGGTAAAAATCACTCTACAATGTAATATACCAAAATGAAAGATAAATATATAATTGTGTGTATACATGTACTGTCAAAGAAATGTAAAAGTGTAAAAAAAAATACTTGTCATGGATAACACAGATGATTCCACATCATTGGATCGATGGAGATCTATCAGAATATGTACCATAAAATTTGAGGACATTTGAAACCGACATATTATTAACTTTCGCCCAGTCGAGTCGGGTCACTTTTGACCCATGTTTCTGATGTAATAACTACTACTAATGAGATTACATAATACTAAATGATATTTAGAATCTAAAATTGCAACATGGGCCACAAGTGACCCGGATCGGCCTGTTTTTGATTGGCGATTCGAGAGTTAAAAAATTATCCCTAGCATCCGGCAATATTTACGTCCCAGCTGCACGTAACGCAAATACTGTGTCATCGATCTAGGGTGTGTTAGGATCTCCAACTCGAACTATTACGGATAGTCGTCGTGACCGTTGTGGCTGTTCTCCCAATTGGATGTTCTTTCGATTTCAGTAAGGAGCCTAATGAATACTGTCCCGACATCAAACTGGGAGAGTAGACACAATATATTATGCGTTTGTCAGCAGACATTCAAAAATAGGACTGCTCCTATTTACAGTGTATCTAACATCGAAATTTAAACATGTTGTACATAAAGTCAGCCTAAATGGTAATGAAACTTCAACATCATTTTTCAAGAACCCTGTGTTTACATTTCTAACTCAGATATGATGTAAATAGAGGCAGACCTAACATTTCAATGTTGACAATCTGAACACATTCAACACAGATGAGTCAGCATATGAGCCATATGATATCTAACCCATGTAGCCGATGACTCAACATATGAGTCACATACAGCTGGAACGTAAACATTACTGACTGCTGGGGATAGTCTTGTAATATGTCGGTTTTGAATGCCCTTGAATTTTATAGCATATTTTCTGACAGATCTCCACAGATCCTGTGGTGTAGAATCATCTGGGCGAACTATGACAAGTACTTTTTTTACAGCCTGTACATGTCTACTAAGAGACTGTTTTAAAGTGTTCATTGCAAAAACAATGTCAAGTAATAATTATATTATTGAGCATTAGGGGTATTTGTAATTCATATTTGAGTTTGTACGTTAAAGAAAAGTTTAACAAGTACAGTCGATATTAGGCTTATCCAATTACGAAGAAAGTGGTTATAGAATATTTATTTCAAATGACAGCATGTTTGTTCAATTGATCTACAAAGAATAATACTGTCGTAAAAACAACACATGTAGTTACATACATCAATTCTTTTAATAGCGAAACTTACGGCCGGTTAATTCCCTTCAATTACTGGCGAAATCGCCAAAAAACTAAGGAAATCATCCTCCCCGCTGACATCGAAGATTCTTCGCGTAATCAGCTTGCATCGAAAAATGTCATTTTGTTTTTCAACCTTCTTGCGTGGCGTTCTCAGCGTTAGCGAGAGAGATGATTATATTAAGCACCAAAAATGGGAACCAATTCGTTGCAACGGGTTTACGATTGTGTATACCATCAAAAATTCCAATTAAAATGTTCCGAATTTTCTCTTCTGTAATGCACCATGGCCATCTTGAATCTATCGATGACAGCGCCCATGAATAGAAAGCTCACGCGTTTGAGACTTGTGCTTTTTCGAACAATGAGTTGAACCTGGATGAACTGGTTGAACCAGTTGAACCAAGTTGAATCAAGTTGAACTAACTGGAACTGATGTGTGTCACGAGATGAAAAAATATTTAACACAAAGTTCAGCATACAGTACCGGACGAATATTTCTGGATAAAGGTTTTTTGTACTTATAAGAGAGTCATTTTAGTAAATAATTCTTCACTGAAGTTGGACAGCAGATTTATTTTCCAATAATAAATAAAATCATATGTGACAAGAGGCATCAGACACTTCAAATAATGATTATACGCTTTAACAAGAAATGTAAAAAAATACTTGATAACATGTATAATTTTAAAATAAAAACAACACAACATAAGATGTCCGAATCGATGATTGTTTACATCCTTTTTGTCATAAACTTCAAAAGCCTTTTATATTTATTTAGCAAAAATACATTATCACTTTTGACGTACTATTTGAAATATGTAATTCGTTCGTAATTTTAAATTTATCAGCTTTAAGTTTTGTTTTAAATAACTCAAAAGTTTTCAATAGAATTTATATTCGCATTTTGAAAAATAAGTTATTTGTCAATGATGTCTGAATATGTGTCATTTCATCAGTATGCGAACCAATGTGAACATCTGTTCCGCTTCGAAGTTTCTCAAATGCACCATTAGAGGGCTATGGAGAGCAACCAATTCTGGCAGATTCTCGAATGTAATCTGAAACTCAAACACTATAATTCTTTCATATTCAAATGTCCCTACATCCAAAACACGGTTTGCTTTAGGCTGCTTTAGGTAAGCACGATAAGCATAAGCATTATTGTGATTTCAACTACCGAATCAAAATGAAGAGAAAACTTTTTATTTTTTTCCTTTTCGTTTCACAGTATTAATTATATTTTTGTTACTATAATTATGCCAAATCCTGCACTTTAAATGATAAAATTTCGTATCACTTTTATAATAAGAGCTGCAGGTCTACAGTGTTATGACAGTATTTCGTGTTTATCTTGCTTGTTAATGTAGAGTGATGTAGAGTCAGTTCGGTCGTAATGAATAGTTGTATTTTACAGGTTAATATTATGCAAATTCATTGAACGATAATAAAGAGAAGTGTAACCATTGATGGGATTAAAAAATGTCACAACAAACTGCTCTTGTACAAACTACCAGTGCTGGATCTGACATGACACCTGTACTTGGTAGTATACAATCAATTGGACCTAATACTCAGACAACAACTACTGTACCTAATATCCAAACTGGCAACACGGTAGTACAAATTTTGCAACCTCAGACACAATCTCAACAAACTCAATTTGTAACACAACCACCAAAACAACAGGTAGTGCAACAACCATCTACACAACAGCAGCAGCAGCAACAACAGCAGCAACAACAAGGTTCCTTTAATGACTTTCCACAGGTATATCCTTTGCAGCAGTTAAGAAAGAATTGACCGCAATGAAAACAAATTACCAATTTGTTCTGATTTTAGTTCTTAACGAAAACAAGATTACAAGATCTTGTAAAGGAGGTAGATCCAACAGAACAATTGGATGAAGAAGTTGAAGAAATGCTCTTGCAGTTGGCAGATGATTTTGTGGAAACAACAGTAAATGCAGCATGTTTATTGGCTAAGCACAGACATGCCAATACTGTAGAAGTAAAAGATGTTCAATTACATTTAGGTAAGCTATGAAATATAACAATTTAAATATTTAAGTAATACTTCGGTATTTTAAATGAATGAAGAAGATAAATTATGTAAATTATTTACTTTCAGAAAGAAATTGGAACATGTGGATCCCTGGTTTTGGTACAGACGAAGTGCGCCCATATAAAAGAGCAACAGTTACAGAGGCACACAAACAGAGATTGGCACTCATACGAAAATCGATCAAGAAATATTAGTCTTCCTGCATATTTTATCTTTTATTTGTTATTTTATTATTAAGTGACAACTCTTTTTATATTTACATGACAGTACACTCATAATAACATAGGTCACTGACATTTATAAGAGAATGAAAAGTATAAGTTATATATGGTTTTTGCAATGTATACTTTTAAGTATAAAGTGACTTTAGCATTACATAATAACTGAGATACTATTCTTAAAGAAAATTACTGTATGTGTGAATACAATACCAAAATAAGAAAAGATAAATATAAACATTACAAGGACATGTGTTAAAGTATCTTCTAATGGTAAATAGAATAGTTTTAGACATGTATGTTTAACATTGTAGATTTTGTGTGATATTTTAAGTATATATAAGAACAAATATCTCACGTTTTTAACACTCTGCCGGCCGCTGTCACGCTGGCGTGACTTTTGCTCGCCAACGTTTATCAGCCGGGGTCACGTACGCGTCAACGTATCGCCGGCGGCAGCGTAAAGGCGATGCGAGAAATAAGCGGCCGGCAAAGTGTTAAGTCAAATCTAATTCTAGAGAATTATTCTGGTGCAGATTACAAAATCCAAAGATGTCAATGTATCATGTTTTGCTTTATTTAATACAAATCTAAATTCTAATTTGAAGAGTTAATCAGATAGTAAAGTTCGTCTATTCTTTAATTTAAATTTATTTATCTTAATTTTGGATACAAATGTAACGTCTAAATTTAAAATTATTCCATTCGCACATTAGTGTTTGCGACTATATACGAATATTGCAACCTTTATTTTTTATTACCTTTGACGAATAAATATGATTGAGTGTCACATGTATTCAAATTTGTAACACTATATTCCACTTTTTATCAAGAATTTTCATTTCATTGGACAGATATTCGAAGTGTTAAAATAGGGTGAAGTTAAATTAAAGTAGTCTACCTAGTTATTCATTCACTTAGCAATGACGTAGAGCTTTTATGCAGAGACGAAATTTACTTGGACCGGGATACGTTACATACATAATAATTGAATATTACTATAAATATGCAAATATACAAAAATATTACATTACATCACATTCTTAGATCATCATATAGGGCATGGGTTGTGTCAGTCAAATCACTTCCGGCAGTAAGTCATGTAACAACAAAATCATAATATAAACCCACCTTTTATTTAATATTGACGGTGACCGAATCGTTTCAAGTTCATAAAAATCGTAAATATCAAGTGCAAGAAGTGGTAAATGTAATGTGAAATGGTTCTTACGTGTTAACTGGTTTTTGAATTTCGTTCCTAATTTTGGTGTCAATATCGTGATACTTTTTAGTGTTATATTCACCATGGTACCACCTTAGACGCGTATGCGCATTGTAAATTGTGATCAGCAAAAGTTCCAAGTTTCGCCTCTGTACTAGTACTCTGTGACGAAATCGGAACCTGCTTGTTCATCGAGCTGAATTCATCAAACTGACTATACACATCATAGTGTAGTATATAAATCGTGATAACCTTTTTCTTTCAGGGACGTCCTGGGAGATTTTGCCATCTGCTTCTGGAACATTTTCCAGACGGTATTGTTCATTTGTTTTTGTATTTTCTTATAAAGAGCATGTTGTTTGTAACGTACAGAATATTATTTGCATACTTTTATTATCTAAAATATAAACAGTTCTTTTTTTTCTGTAACATTTGTTTCATCGGGATTCTACATAGTAATCGTAAAGTATCGTCCGAACTTACATGTCTCTATTCTACTAGTCGAGTAAAAAAATTAGACTGAACCGACTTTACGTGATCGTATTACACTTTACACTTTATCGGTTTCAAGAAAATGTGCCATAACTGATAAATATTCAATCGCGAATTGCACTCAATTATAGCAGTTAAGATTACATTAGAGAAGAAATGTATCGTTTCTTAAACGTCAATTGTGTTACAGATTGTGCGGGTCGTAATAGAGGATAATATAATTCATTTTATCCAAACAAGTGATTCAATAAAAATTGATCATCAGAAAATAATAGACAATAACGAGTTATTATATTCTGCAAGCAGAGTGTATGTTAGTAGAAATTGATATTTCTTAAGGAGAACATTGATAAGGAGAATGTCTACCAATAGTGATAGTATGAACAACAACACTTGTGTTGTATGTTACAAGAATGTCGATGTTTACAGCATTGGTATGTGTGAACATCCTGTGTGTTACGAATGTAGCACACGAATGAGAGTACTATGCTGTCAAAATGAGTGTCCCATATGTCGTCAAGATTTACCAAAAGTTGTATTCACAAGGGAAATAAAATCATTTCGTTATTTACGTAAAGGCATTTTAGTAAATACAAGATACCGTATTTATTTTGACACACCTGATATTCAAAATAAATTTTATGAGTTATTGGCCAATAGTTGCAATATATGTACAGAGAAGCCTGTGTTTAATCATTTTAACAGTTTAAAAGATCATATGAGACGTCATCATAAGCTACATTATTGTGATCTTTGTGTAGAAAATTTAAAGGTAAATTGAATTATTTTAATTGCATTTAATCATTAGTAAATCTAGTCATATATTGTGATATGTGTAAGGAGTATTTATCACTTATTTTTTTTATGACAGATATTTTCCCATGAGAGGCGTTGTTACACAAGGTCTGAACTTGCAATGCATAGAAGAAAAGGGGATATCGATGACAAAAGTCACAAAGGGCATCCATTATGTGAATTTTGTGATGAACGTTACATGGATAATGATGAGTTATTTAGACACTTAAGACGAGATCATTTATACTGTCACTTTTGCGATGCAGATGGTTTGCATCAGTATTACAGCTCCTATGACTACCTCAGAGAGCATTTCAGGCAAGAGCATTACTTGTGCGAGGAAGGAATGTGTTCTGAGGAAAAATTTACAAGCGTGTTTAGGACTGACATAGATCTTAAAGCACATAAGGCAAATGTTCATAGTAAACAGTTAAGTAAAGCTGCTGCAAAGCAGGCAAGGATACTAGAGCTGGAATTTATTCTAACACGAGGTGATAATCGAATGAACAGGAGGGGAATGTCAGGTGCATCGACTTCCAGAAGTTCAAGAGATTATGGTGGGAGAGATTATAATCTCAGGGAAAATCAACAGATAGTAATACCAAACAGTTCAAATGTTCTTGTATCAAACAACGAATCTACTTTCGTAAGGCAGCCTTCTGTAGATGTACAAAGCACTGAGGAATTCCCCACATTGGGCAACACTGCACCTATTGTACCTACTTTACATCAAACTAAAGGCAGAGGGAATTTAACGATTCGTAGTACCATACGACCACAGCCCTTGGCTGTTACAGATGAAAATTTTCCAGCATTGGGATTAGAATCGTCAGGCACGAGTATCTCTAAAACCGTTAACTTCAGTGTATGCAGTGGTAATGCCTCAGGATTGAGTGCTCAACCTCAAAAGAGTACAACTTCGAATGTATCTATTCAAGTGAATCACGAACCAAATGGGACTGTTACTACAAAAGTTTCAGGTCCCAATATTAGAATTCGTCCTGCACAGCTTTCGATGAAATCTGATTTTCCTGCATTAGGTTCTGCGGAACCGTCGACTAGTAATACTAAACAAACTCAATTAAGGGAAGCTTCACAATGGATTTCTACAGAGTCTAAGCAAGCTGCATTTCCACCATTGGCACCGTCCCCATTACGTATTCCACCTGGGGAAGATTTTTCAATGTTATCAAAGTCAGCCAAATCAAAGAAACAGTCGACAATTACAGTAGTACCTTCCTGGGGTCAGCCACAGAGTTCTAATAATAGTAACAATGTAAAAACAACTACTGACCTAACAAAAGGAAAGACAAAGAAGAAAAAAGTTAAACAAAATTCTATTACTAATGGCAATGATACTAGTAGTTCGAAAACAAATGCAAGTAATGTTGTAAAAAGAGAAAGTGAAACAGCTGAAGCATCTAAAAATTCATGTAGCATAGACACCAGGAATGCTGTACAGTCAAGCTCCCAGTCTATACAAAATACAGATAACATGAGTAACAGTGAAAATTCGTCAAAAAATATAAATGTACATCAGTCAAAAGAAACAGAACAAACTAATAAGAAGGAAAAGAAAAAACATAAAAACTCGGACAACCAAACGATTGTAAATACGAACACTGGTAAAAGTACTTCAAATGGAGTACAGAGAAAACGTACCGAACTAAAAATAGATAGTATAAATTCTACTGACAGAAACGTTCGTCAGTTAGAAGATTTTCCAGCTTTAGGTAGCAGCAGTACCAAACCACCTGGTTTTACAAATCCACCACCTGGATTTGGAATAACGACTCCTCCACCGCCTGGTTTTTGTATAAAATATAATAACATGGATAAATTGAACAGTAGTAATGGATTAACCTTTACAAACAGTTCTGGAGAGAGCTATTCTATTTTACCAAATGATAGTAAGCACAGTAGTGCGTACAATTATGTACCTCCTACGGACTTTCAAAAACGAAACAAATGCCTTGTGGCTAAAGTCAATGAAGTTTTAATGCAACAAGACCAAATCGAAGAGTTTCGATATATAAGTGGATTATTTCGCCAAGGAACATACAATGCGCAAGAGTATTACATGCATTGTCGTGAAGTTATGGGACTCAGCGCTTTTGAGAATGTATTTCCAGAACTTCTGGTTCTTCTACCTGATATTACAAAACAACAGGAACTGTTTAAAGTACACAAAAAAGAAACTGGTAACAAGATTCGAGGTTTAGAAATTTGTACAACCTGCAATCAAGTTTTGAAAATTGGTCCTGACTTTCAAATGCACATGAATGGTCATACATTAGAAAATCATTTTCCAGTGCTTGGCAAATCCAATACATAGTTTCAAAGAAATTCTTGGATACATAACTGAATGTAAATGTGTTCCTTTAGTTAACTCACAACCATTGTCAAGTTTCTATAAGATAAAAATGAAGGAACTATGCTGATCAAATTATTTTTGTGGATGGCATCAGTGTAATATAATCATTATTAACCTCAAGGTTACAGTATATGGTACATATTCCAACCGTCAGCTCCTAGTATTAAAAAGTTATATTGAACAAATTAATTGCCATATCACATTTGGTATTTGTTCGGTGACATGTCTGATTGCTGCCTCAAATAAATAAACTTTGTTATCAAATGGTTGTACTGATAATTTTTTGAAATACGCGTATAACGAAGGAAGTCAATAATTCTCTGTATAATAACAAACTTTGTGTAAACTAATTTAATACACGCGACGCATTACGACTAAGATGTTCATACAGAAAACTTATACTAAAATATTGTAATCAATACCTTGTTTCACCACACATTAAAACTACTCTGTATATATTATTCATAAGTAGAAAATACATTTCTGTAATTTATTCATTGTGTTCTATGGAATAGAAATAAAATAGAATTTTATAGTGCATAAAGATAATACCAGATATAAACAAATTATTTGATACATTATATAATTAGTTATGCAATAAGACTAAAACATCAAATTTTTCTTTTCCATTTTCCCAATTTATAATTAATTATCTTAAAACGAGGTAATAATGATAGCATATAGTAATAAATTTATGATGTATTTTATACATTTATTTTTGAACTCTTTACCTCTAATAATGTGATATTTTACAATATAAATGATTATGAAAACGAATTTAATATTTTTTATAGAATGTGATCATTAAAGATAAAAGTTCTTTAAATGTTTACTTAAAAACTTATTGTTAGTACTATTTATCCTATAATTTATTACTTATTCTAAAAACAGGATTTCAAAAACACTTTCAAATTATGTAATATACAGTGTTTCATTTTCAATTTACTGCACAGACACAGAATGTAAACAACAGGCAAAAGTATGAAAGTACACTTGTACGCTTTCTCATTCTCCGTAACAAACATTGTTAATAACATCCAAATCTAAATAATATGCATACTATTAAATTGAAAATAACGTATGTACCAAAATCAATGTAGAAATATTTCTTGTTTATTTCAAACTCAATACACTTTTGAGTAAACTTATAACAAGTCAGAATCATAAGCAGCATACAAACAAAATGTAACTGACAAAATTTACACGCTTATCTACTTAATAATTTCTTTTCTATCAAAGGAGAACTTTATTTTGAAAACAAAACTTCTGAAAGTTGTATGATCATTGAGTCAGTCAAGTCACTCTATTACTCAAAGTAGTTTCATCTTAGAAATTAGAATCACAGTGGTATTAAATCGTACACATAGTGCATAATCTGATAAAATGGAGAATGCATCCTGTCTTCTACATCCATGCTCAATGATTAAATTGTTCATGAAGATTATGAATAATGACAGTGCTTTATCACTTTTTAGCTAATTCATTACTCAACCAATCAAGCCCTTCATACAGTCCATGTCCTTGTGTAGCACAAGTGCTTTGAATGTACCAATGTCGACCACGTAACGAGTTGAGTCCCAATTTATCTGTGAGCTCTGCTGCAGACATAGCATTAGGTAAATCTTGCTTATTGGCAAATACCAAGAGAACTGCATCTCTTAATTCATCTTCTTTCAACATGTTTGCCAATTCACGCTCTGCTTCCCCTATACGCTCTCTATCGTTACTGTCAACAACATATATGAGACCTTGCGTATTTTGGAAATAATGTCTCCAGAGTGGTCTGATTTTATCCTGGCCACCAACGTCCCACACCGTGAAACATATATTCCTATATTCAACAGTTTCAACATTGAAACCAATGGTAGGTATAGTTGTGACAATTTCACCGAGTTTCAACTTATACAGTATGGTAGTTTTTCCAGCAGCATCCAGACCCACCATTAATATTCTCATTTGCTTTTTACCGAAGAGCCGGGTAAGTACGCTGCTGATTGTTAGGCCCATTTTGCTTGGGAAGGCACCAAACGTCCGACGCGTTCAAACTAATATCTGTCTGTTGATATATATGTCCTATTACGGCACTTGATACTGTGTCCTGTGGACGATACAATGTTTCGCATGGGAAACCAGTATTTTAAGAATTCAATGTGATTCAATGCTGTGACGACGTTTCCAATGATGCCGTTAACACACCTTACAGACAATAATAGCAAACGTCATCTCACGGCAGATTATTATTCCGGAAATAGTTGGCAAAATTGGCCACGCACGCCAACTCTTATTTATATAAAAGCACTAAGTAAAATATTGTGTTTAAATTTTGTTTAGTCGCTTTCGTTGGAACTGTGAGAATTTTTATGCGTGAATGACAATGGATCAAACATTTATTAAAATTATTTTGTCATACAGACTCACCAGACATTTTCTACAGAAAAGTGCGCAAAGTAAACTCATAATACGCGCGTAATTTAAATTTTTTATTTTGGGACCACGTACAAATAAAGATTGTATAAAAACTGTTACCGATAAGTTATAGATTGTAGTTTACAATTGTAGTCACTGAAAAACTATTAAACACTTTAGAAAAATCTTATAAATTCTTATGTTACAATCATTGTAAATTATTGTCTAAAATCGTATAAAACTTAACTCTAACATTTTAGATGTTAGGTAGAAGTTGTTTACGAAAAATTACTTGAGTGTATATGAAAATTACATAAAATAGAATCGAAAATATATATCGTATGAATTTAAAACTTTAAAAATAATTTTTCATATTTAACGTTCTCTATTACTATTTGCATGTTTTATGATACAAATTGTTGTTAATTATAACCAATAGTAATCGAAATATAGAGTAAAATGTAAGATGTAGATATTGCAATGACGTTTTTGCAAATTAATAATTTGCATTCTATCACAAATTATTCAATGACAACCACGTCTTATTATTTTCGCAAAATATGATATATTAATTATTTTATTTAAATGATTTTAACTATGTTTTATGTGTAAATCCACATCTTACATCTTTAACAACATATCTTCAAAATGTGATTGTTGTAAATATTATATTGCCGAAAATTTAATGTATTGTTATTTAATTTCATACAAATTGAGGTAAGAGAAAAATTCTATTCTATAAACTGGGTTAAATTTCCGAAAACTGATCAATTAACATGCGCTAATTACCCGTTGTCTCATGGTTGTATCGGGTATATAGATTCTTCAAGAAGTTTGTTAAGTGGTACATTCATCTTTTAAACTGGATTACTGCACATGTATATTCCCGCCAAGTCGTATTAGTCGGGGATCTACTGCTCTGACTAATCAACTATTCGCGATTCCCAGAAGATAGCCGAATGAATCGCTCGGGACTGCTCGGGACTGGCCGAATGTAACTGAAGTGTCATTCGTTTCGAAGAAGTTGTTTGCTCGTGCCAAAGTGAGTGTTTGACAATTACTTTTCATCTTTATTCATGTATATTAATTAGTAGTACCCTCATTAGCTCTCTATCGTTACTGTCTTTTAATATTTATCCTATTTAGACTAAATAATCTCAAATTAATACAATACCTAGGTATCGATTTAGTCTTCTGTTTCACTGTGTACCAATTAATGTAATATTTATGTATTTTTAATCCAATTTGTAATCTTTGCGACACACCACGAGTTCAATAATTGTTAATTGGTAACGTAACTATTCCTAATGTAGTGTAATTACTTAAAGTTTATGTTTATTTTCTGTTTCAGAGTTTCGGTTTGAAAGTACGCACTACCATTCTGAGCATCGTTGACTGCCTTCAAATGGAATTCGGCGGGAAATTGGTAAACTCCGGTAAGTTATAATATTTATTATAATAACAAACTGACACTTCATTACTTATTTTTATATTGTTTTTAACCGTAAGTGAAATAATCGTGATTTCGTGGTTTGTGTTAAGATCAAATGAGAATTTTTTCGAGCACTTATTTCAATTCATATATTTAGTTGAAGCATTCAAAATGGCTTCCTTGAATGTTACAAAATTTAAACTACAATACTTCGAGATATCCAAATTGGAAATGTTTGTAATTTACGTATCTCGGTCGTGAAATTGTATTAAAATAGATTATAGATAATTTCTCCTGTCTTTCCATATGAAATTATTGTATTTGCATTTATATATAGTTTTTGGTGTAAATTTGATTAATACAAGCTGCATACTTTATCATGTTTTTTATCAAAAGCATGCATAAATAATGCAACTTTGGTACTTATAATGATTTTTTGAATATGTAGGAAAGCAGGACATCGATTAAATAAAAAAAACAAACGTGATTGCAGTATAGTTATGTATTATGCTACAATGTAATTCATAAATATTATAAACTGAATAATTGTCGTTTTATATTTATCAGTAATAATAATATTCAGTGTAATAAATTTGTCATGTTTTTTTTTCCGTTTCTTTAAATGTTGCATCAGTGAACACTAAATTGGATGTCCTAATACGAAGTTCCACCAGCAAAGACTGTATCCACTCCTATCATCGGGTGAGTCTTTGCATGCCTTTTTTATTATTACAGTCCCCAATCATGCCATAGGACGATCAGTCCAAAGGGGCACAGACAACTGGTTGTATATATCCTAAATTTGGCAAGTACAGTGAATGTGGGTATGCTATCATACCTTCGAATAGTAACATTGATCAATTGTATTTCTTAGCTAGGGTAGTCTTCTTATAAATAGCATTTTCTATTACTCATACAATTAATAAACATTTTATAATTGGACAAAGCAGTATTAATGCTCTTAATATTCAATGCCTATTCTGGAGTCCATTGTGTATATGAACCTTTATAGGCAATATATTGACTACATATATCATGAATGAAACATTAGTGGAGGAATGTGACAACCTCCGAGTTCCTCCTTGCACAATAAATGAATGTAATCGCACAATGATAATAAAAAATGGTATCCAATGAGAATATCATTGAATAGCTTGATCTAATTTCATATTTTATAATTTTCTTAATGACTGCATTCTATTACATTCTCTAAAACATTCAAAGTACTAGACATTTTTACACTTTGAATCTCATATCGATTTCTAAAATAACCCTAGTTCGATGTAATATAGAACGTGGTTTTATGAGATAGATTCGAAGTTCGCAGCCATTAGCTCGATATTGTCTTCGGTTTACAGTACTTTACCGATGATAATACCGATTGCCCAGGCCTCACCACGAGGAGGTTGCTGCGAGTGGAGGCCCAAGGCAGATAGATGGAATCACAAGTTCTACATCTACCCACCTTTCACAATCAACCTTATAAATAACTTAAATCTTAACTATCGGTACTAAAATCCCTCGGCGGATGACTTCTTTCTTGAGCCTAAACCTATAAAAAACTAAGTTCCCTCGTCGGTTGTCTTCGTTCTTCAGCTTAGAACTAATATTATCTTAATATTCTAATTAATACGAATTAATGCGATTGATACGAAATAACAAATTTAACGCAATGTAGT
>NW_015374156.1:1741738-1742674 GCF_001272555.1 Dufourea novaeangliae | reverse complement strand
ATCAACGAGCAAAATGAATTAATAATAACTTGGTATGCACAATGGATGGTTACAATTTAAGTCTATTAATAGATAGACTAAAATTAATAACAATAATTATCATTAGGATGCGATGATGAATATGAATATAACAATGAATATCGAATTATGATTTAAGTTTAACTTACAGTAACTTAACGCAGTTCTAGACGCTTTGAGGATGTAGACGTTGATCGATGTCTTCTTTCGATGGAATAACTGATTGGAAAAATATTTTTCATTATACAATACACATAGAATACATAATATGCACAGTAAATAAATCACAGTGCATAAGAAGATAAATATCGAAGCCAATGGTTCTCGAACATCTGTAACATACAAGGGATTAGTAACAAGAGAGGAGACACAACAATATGCACAGTAAATAGATTAATAATATACACAGTAAATAAATCACAGTATAGAAATCAGAGTAAATGAATCACAGTATACAAGACAATAAATATCGAAGCCAATGGTTCTCGAACATCTGTAACATACAAGGGATTAGTAACAAGAGAGGGAACACAACAATATGCACAGTAAATAAATTGATGGTTGTCGAATGCCTGCAACAAACAATGGGTTAGTAACAAGAGAAAGGACGAGTATGAGACGCGCGCCCACCCTCCGCGACGGCTCACGAGAAAGTGAGGAAGCTAACGCCGTTATGTATTGGGCGTACGCAGGTTTGTCCCTGTTGAATTGTTTTTGCCGGCTTGAACGACCTTCCTTGAACGACCCAAACACGGGATGGTACAGCCAGGTACGGCTATGGTACACGACGTACAGGCGGTGGTCGACGCTGAGGTTTATCGGCGTCGGCGGGCACACGGCCGGGAGGGCATCGACCCGCCGCCCGAGGCGGTCGAGGGGTGGAGGCGAGCCTATAGCGGGCTCGCCAGGGAGGCGTGG